>NW_022145612.1:50656211-50823711 GCF_000002235.5 Strongylocentrotus purpuratus
GAGGAAGGAGGGAGGGGAGGAGGAAGGAGGGAGGGGAGGAGGGGAGGAGGAGGGGAAGAGAAGGAGGGGAGGAGGGGAGGAGGAAGGAGGGAGGGGAGGAGGGGAGGAGGAGGGGAAGAGAAGGAGGGGAGGAGGGGAGGAGGAGGGGAGGAGGGAAGGAGGGGAGGAGGAGGAGGAGGAGGAGAAGGAGGGGAGGAGGAAGGAGGGAGGGGAGGAGGAGGGGAGGAGGAGGGGGAGGAGGAGGAGAAGGAGGAAGGGAGGAGGAGGAGGAGGAGAAGGAGGGGAGGAGGAGGGGAGGAGGAGGAGGAGGGGAGGAGGAGGGGAGGAGGGGAGGAGGAGGAGGAGGGGAGGAGGAGGGGAGGAGGAGGAGGAGGGAGGAGGAGGAGGGAGGAGGGTAAGGGTGGGGTAGGGAGGAGGGGTAGGGAGGAGGGGTAGGGAGGAGGGTAAGGGAGGAGGGGGAGGGAGGAAGGAAGATGAGGGAATGAAGGAAGGAAGGAGGGGTACGGCACTGTGGATCGTAGAATAGCTTATTCAATTGACATTCCATGAACGAGGCCCAGGTTTCATATCCCGCCTACAGAGCATTTTATCTCAAGCAGCTGTCTCTCTCAGCCCAGGAGTAGTAAACCCATACCATGTAGGAGGAAACAACAACAACAACAACAACAATAATAATGATAATAATGATGAGGATGATGAAGGTGATAATAATACTAACAGTAATGATAATAACATGTAATTGATTTGGTTAATCAAATACGATACGTTCATATACCCTGGGTCGTATACACTATAGAGCGTTATAGAAACGGACACTAGTTACAAATAACAACCCATTCCTGCATATAGGCCTATCGTTATTATGCCATTTTTTATTAAAAAAACACATTTTTTTGATGCATTCTTCTTTCGTGCACCCGGGTGAATCCGAATGGAACTCACTCCCAAAACTCCTCCACTGGTGTACTCTTGAGGAACTCAGCACATGTATAATTGGTACCAGCCACCATCTCCTCAATCAAAGTCAGACTGTCATTCGAGAAAACCGTCTCGTTCACACATGTGAAATTATTCTGCAAAGAAAACAAGGATTGGTAAAATTATAAATCCTGGTATTGATACCCGAAATGAAATTATATAAGACTTAAGGTTATATTTATTGAAGGAATTCAAACTTAAAAGGTCTATCTAATATGAAATCAGAAAGATGGGAATTTGAAAGAAGGATTTTCATTTTTTAGATAGAGTTTTGGTAGTCCCCCCCCCCCCCCCAAAAAAAAAGGGAATTAATTGATGTAATAATAATAATAATAATAATAATAATAATATTTAATTTTTATATAGCGCTTAATACAAATATCTCTAAGCGCTTTACAAATATACTATTACCCCGGTCATTGGATTTAATGCTTGCCCGCACACACTGTGTGCACAATCTCCACTCCCTTGGGAGCATTCCAGCCGGGCGTTTCTCGTACCTGGAAAGGATTACATTGAATATCCAAACGACTGTAAAAATGACGTAGCATAGGCTCAGCAAGTGAGGTGGGTGGCGGCGGCGGCGGCGGCGGCGGGGGTGGGGGGGGGGGGGGTAGAGTGGCATAGGTCTTAAATGTGAATAAGTCCTTCCCTTTCATTTCTGCTTTCCCCCTCCCTCTCACGCATCTTTCTCTAATATTAAGTTGGTCAACTGGGGATGCCCCGTTCCCTGGCCCCATTAGCTACGCCATCGATTGGCCGTTTGTGATGACCAAAAAACTAAGCCATACTTCATATTCTACGCAGAAGTGTGAATTCCAACTGTTCCCACAGTGTGCCCATGGTAGTTCGCTGGTGAAGGAACTGAATAGGTAGTAGAGCGCCCACGCAAGGATCACCACATAGTAGATATTGCACCACCAGGCAATCACACAGGTAGAAATACCGATTCCTGCAATCACGAAACAAAAATAAGTGAACTGAATCAAGGGTTTTCATATGTATTCCATTCTTTTGAGATGTATTTGTCACTATCCCGGACACTAGCTACTAAGTACAAGTACACTTTATACAGTGAAACAATTTTTCCCCCTTTCTAGTATTTCATTGCAACCAACATAACAACAAACGGACAATATATCAAACAACGTGTTAAACCATGAAAAATTTAAATCAAGACTGATTAACCATCCAAAACAACTGAAAAGGGCAGAATTGCATAAATGTCAATCTCCAGTCGCTATCATAGTATATCACTCAATATACCAGTCTGTCCATGGCTAAAAAGGTGAATAAAGAAGAGGATTAATCTAAGAAAACAGTGACCTGGGGGTGTTTCACAAAGATCCCAAGTCGAACTTAACTCTGAGTTCGACTTAAATATTACGAAGAGCCATTTGAAGCCTTAAAACGAAATATATTCTAATGCAAAAATTCACGTAGTTTAGACTTTTCATAAATTCCACATCAAGAACATGAAATCTCCTTGATAATAGAAAATATGAATGACTCGAATTAACATTTTATGCCTTTTAAAATAACTTTTATAAAATATTTTCAAAAATGCTAACGGCTTTCCATAATTTTTAAGTCCGACGTAGAGATAAGTTCAACTTAGGATCTTTGTGAAACACCCCCTGGTCCGTAGAAAGCTCCCGATTTTTACCCCTTTTTAAGCCATGACATAATCAATTATCTGTTTACTTTTTACTAGAACTAAAACCAATTCACAGTTCAAAGTTGACACTTGAAATCTGCATCTGTAGGTACAGAGCTGTAAACCTGCATGGGCCGAGTCTTATGAATAGTCGTGATTAACCGCAACTTACTAGCAAATGGTATCAATCTCAACCATGTACATAAGAGATAGGAGACTGCAAATTTGCGATTTATTAGAAGACTTGCGATTGATTTGGATCCATCGCAACTCTTTATAAGACATGGCCCTGGACAGTGAACAATTAATAGGATGGCCATTACAAGTAATCAAAAAAAACCTTAGCTCTTTCATGTATGTATATATATATATATATATATATATACATGTTTAACAAGTTTTATTTAAAATATACATATATCAATGGGCCAACTAGAATGGAAATGCCTGATTTTAAAAATGATGACCGGCCAAGCATGTGACCAGACGAATTTTGCTTAAATAGTTAATCTTTATACAAGTTTATCAAAATAATCATTTTAAAAACACTGAATCGTAATATTTTCTTCAATTAAAGATGGATGTGAAAAATATCGACATGCCTTAGACTGCATGTTTTCTATATGCTGCAGACAGCAATGTGTCATGAATATCGGCCTTTATCTCAGTCTGAATAAAAACAACATACATACAATATATACACAACTGAGTAATACCAATAAAAATCGATACAGGGCGATTAGAACAAAAACAAATGATTAGGGGTAAAAAAAAAAAAAAGCAAATATATAGCCTTATTAGTACGTTAATTTGATGGTTCAAATCAATTAAAAGAAGAGACGTGATAAACAAAGGAATCATATTGCTTGTTTCAAAGTTCAATTGTATCTGTCTTTTATGAAAATTAAACAATGTGTGTACATTTTCTGTACTCCATTACATTCTGTCAAAATGCTAAACACAAACATGCAAAATCAGAGAAGCTAGACTAATCTGAAATGTAAACTACGTGAGGCGCGGATCCACGGGCCGATTCTACCCGCCCCCCCCCCCCCCCCCCCCCATTCGCCGTTCGCCGGCTGGCTGATTCGCCGCTAAATATTTTCTCAAGTCTTGCCTCTCTCCCCCCCCCCCCCCCCCCCCTCCCCTCTTGCCGCCGGCTGTATCCGCCCCTGTATGTTTGTGTGTGTGGGAGGGGAGGGTTTAATGCATGACAACAGATGTAAGATCAAAGATCAACTGATAATTAACATTAAGTATTGATAATAAACGGAAAGAATGTAATTATTTTTCACTTTTCTCCAATTCAAGACTAGCCATTTATGCGCATACCAATTCCCGCAATTTTTTTTCTCGAAATTGACCAGTACTCACTCAAGCGTAAAACATGGTCAATACTTTTAGAGACATCTGATTGAATAGACCTTGACCTATATTTTCATTAAAAATTATGATGCAGATGTCGTTAAATTTTAATTTGGGAGACATTTTCGAAGTGTGTGCTTTTTTAAACGCATTGTAAAGATAAAGAATAGGGTAAATAAAGGGAAATATATACCCTCTCCGCTTAAAAATTGTTCCTCCAGCGGGAAAGATCTTGACACATAAAAATATTTAAAAAATAAAAGCGATTGGTTGCGACTTTCCACCTCGCGGCATCATAAACTGGGCCATCGATGGATAAATGGATAAATATTACACTACCTTTTATTAGCATGAATCAAGTATTTATCTAGAAGGGTTTTACAATTTTGGTAAAAGTACACTAACTTATTGAATATTGCAGCGTCTCACAGAACCACCATAAGTACAAAGTCCGCGGACCAACCATCGAAATGCGTGTAATAAATTTAACACGCGTTTCAATGGGATGTCGGTGAACTTGTAGGGATTCGTGATACGATGCCATTACCAGGGCCCCCTTGCACAAAAACTAACCATTGATGGAAACTTTGCCATCAATGGTAAGTTTTATGCCACGGGGCTCTGGGTTTCACAGAAGATCGGTAAACATATAATAGTGAGTGAGGTTACCTTGAAAAAGAGGACATATTTTCCATGCTTTGATGCCTCCTAGGGAAGTGTACTGTCCTAGGGCAGCCTCGATGAAAAAGAGCGGTATGCCTCCAAGAACGGCGCAAATGAAGTATGGAATCAGGAAAGCACCTAAAACGAAAGGGTCACAGTCGAGAAACATAAACAATTTCCAATAAGTGGGGGCCAAAGTCAAATATCATGCTTATTTTTTTAGTAGAACATTGTTTCATCAAGGAAAATATGTGTATAATATATAACACACACATTTTTCATGTTCCTAATTATAAATATATCTCTAGATGTACTATCAAATACTCAGGGCTGATCATGTGGAATAATCTCTCGAATACCTTGAAATGAACCAAAAGTCTTTCAGTTTTTAAGCGAACATATCAAAATCATCTTTTAAATTCATTTTAATTTGCCTGGCTTCTCCCTTCCGCTCCCATTCCTTTTCCCCACCTTTTTTGTTGTCTTATTGTAATTGCTGTTGATGTATTTGTTAGTTTACTTAGTTCATGTTCTGTTAAATTTAACTTTCATGTATATATATATATATATATATATACTCCAGGGATTGACCACAAAAAGCCTGTAGGCCTATTGTCGATCCCACCATTATTTTACCAGAGGTGGCGCTCCCGGGGGGACTATGGGGGGGGGGGGGGCTCCCACTTTTTCAAGTACCAAAAAGTGCCCCTTATTACATAGGAAAAGTGCCTCTTTAACTTTGTAAGAAGTGCCCATTTTGACATAGGAAAAGTGCCCATTTTACTTTGACAAGTGCCCCTATTAATTTTCAAATATTCCACTTCCCCTGTCCACCTCTGATAAGTGCTCCATTTATTTTGACACGTACCCCTTTCCTTCGACAAGTTCCAATTTTCCTTTGCAATAAGTGTCCATTTTCCATTCTCACAAATGCCCTTTTTAATAATAATAATAATAATAATAATAATAATAATAATAATATGTCTTGTTTACCCAGGGTAGCCTCAGCAGTATTCATACTGTTCTCCATGAGGGCCCTCAGTCATATTAATCTCTAGTAAGTGCCCCTTTTCAGGCACAAAAGTGCCCCATTAAAAAAGAGCACCTTCCCCTTTTCATAAATGCCCCATTTCGCCTATGAAAACAGTTCCTTTTCATTCTCATAAGTGCCCCTTTTCATCTCTTTTAAATGTCCTATTCAATTCTAAGAGATATTCGTTTTACTTTGACAAGTGCCTTTTTCATCCCTGGTGAGTGCCAGGATTGGGTTTTTTCCTCTTTATAAGATCTCATTTTTCGCACTGCGACCTCACAAATCTTAAAATTTTCCCTCGCTCGCAAATGAATTTTCAGACCATCACACCCAACTGCAAAGTATGATGCTTACGCATGGGCGGATCCAGCCGGCGACAAGAGGGGGGGGGGGGCCAAATCTTGAGAAAATATTTAGCGGCGAATCAGCCAGTCGGCGAACGGTGAATGAGCGGGGGGGGGGGTAAGAGCACACATATATATATATATATATATACATATTTTTTGGTCCAGTTTGGGGGAATTTGTTTGCACCGACTCAGCCGGCCGGTAAATAAGCGGGGGGGGGGGGGGGGGGGGGGGGGGAGGGATGCTGGAGAGGAAGACCACTATTTTGTTGTTTTTTCGGGGTGGGGGGAGGTGAAGCGCCATTTTTTACATGACTTTCTTTTTAACTCTCACTTTCACCTATCCCAGATAACCCTAAGTTTTCTGTTGCTGCTTTCTATGTAGTTGATAATGCATGATTAAAATAAATAGAGAGAGAGAGAGAGAACCACCATCATTATGCCAGGCGCGGATCCAGGATTTTCCAATAGGGGGGGGGGGGGGGGCCGGAAATTCGAAATTCGCGCAGACCATTATTTTAAACTTACCAATACGGACAAGGTCATATTAGAAGCACTGTACTTTAATAGTGTACTGGTACCTACAAACGGGCACAATTATTTTGGAAAGGGGACATGCTCACGTCACATCTCTTGTCCGATATCAACATTCCCCGTTTTCAAGTTATGCTCGCGCGCAATTTTTTTGACATTTCCATCAGTGGGGGCTGAAGCCTCTTGCCCCAATATCTATTTCCTGGTTTAATAATTTGGCGAGTGAGCGGAAATTTGAGCTTATGTATGTTGTGAAAAGTGTTAATTGTCACCAAAATATACGAGATAAGATATAACAAATGCATATTGGTAATTTTTAAATTTTCGGGGAAAGAGAGGCTGCAACACCATCCCGCATTAACTGCAGGTGTTTTGAAATCAAATCAGACTCCCCAAAAAAGTATTAACCAAAACGCACGAATCCGGTTTCAAAAATCCAAAAAAATGTCAGCTTCAGAGGGGGGCACATCACCCCTCAGACTCCCTCTAAAAGTATTAACCGAATCGCACGAATCTAGGTAAAAAAAAAAATCAGCTTCAGAGCTAGAGAGGAACCCCCCCCCCCCCCACACACACACACACACACCCTGTGCGTGCAAGCGTGAAATTAACGCTGGCGCTAATGCGTAAGCAGGGGCGGCGGAGCTATTTCCAAAGTGGAAAGCACCAACAAAAAAGGGCACCTACAAAGCGAAATCTCAAGGCGAAATTATACATATTTTTAGACATTGGTATATACCCTTTCATTGTGATCCCATTATCAGGGACGATTTCAATATTTGTTTTTCTTTATATATCATACAAGTTTTTGCTTAAGCATCACACTTTCGGCTGAGTGTGATTGTCTGAATATTCATTTGCGAGCGAGCAAAGCGAGCGAGAAAAAAATGTAAGATCTGTGAGGTCGCAGAGTGAAAAATTACATCTTATAAAGAGGAAAAAACCAAATCATGATGGGGTTATAAGCATCACGGAAGACTGAAAAAACATTTGTTTTAAAGTGACATATAATTATAAATGCGAGCGAGCAAGCAAGCTTTAGGGGAAATTACTCTTAGTCGCTTTAAATTAGTGCAAGACTAACGATGAGCAGGTTAGGGGGCACGTGCCCCCCCCCCGTGCCCCCCCCCCCCCGTGCCTACGTGCCTGATGATGAGAGGTTAAGGGGGCACATATCGAAAGGGATAAAGACACTTATTAGAAAAGAAAAGGAGCATGTGTCAAGGTACAAAGAGTAATTATCAAGGTTTAAACTGGGCACTTCTTAAACCTGAAAGGAGGCACTCACCAGAAATGAGATTGGGCATGAGTATGGGAAATGGGCATTTGTCGACGGAAAAGGGGCATCCATCAGAAATTGATTTATCAGAGGTGAAAAGGGGCATTTATGAAAAGGGGATAGGTCCCTTAATAGAAAGGGAAAGGGGCACGATTCAAAATAAAAGGGCAGTTAGCAAAGGTGAAAATGGGCACCCATCATAGATGAAAAGAGTACCTATCAGGAGGGGAAGGGGTACTTTTCAAAGTAAAACGAGCATCTCTCAGATTTGAATAGGGGCAATTATCGGAGGTGAAGAGCGCACTGAAGTGAAAAGAATTAACTTCTCATATATGAAAATGGTCATTTACCAGAGATGAAAAGGGACACTTTTTATTTATGAAGGGCCTCATTTTTCTAAATAGCCCTTATCAGATAGGAAAGGGGGCACATGTGTTGATGAAATGTGCGCTTATTCGAGTTAAAAAGGGGAAGGGGCACTTCTTTACAAAGTAAAAGTGGCCCTTTGGGGAGGGGGGTACTTGAAGAGTGGGGCGAACTTTGCCCCTACCCCTGCCACCCGCCCCATCATCATCGCTTGTAGTTCACGTATGCACCCCTTCCTCCTAATTCGTTGTTACCGTCACTGCCATTTACGTATGGCCGGCCGGCGTATTTTTATTTACACGCTAGCGAGGGGAATTTCTCGATTAATTCCAATGAAACCGCTTAAAATTCCAATTTACATCCAGGAGAAAGTTTTCTTAACTTTTTCTTGAAACACTTGAACGGTTATGGAAACTGTTTGTGTTTCTAATCTCCAAATATTAATATTATTCTGCATCAAATATAAAACATTGATTTCTACTGTGATATGTAAAGGCACGAACTTACGTTAATACATACACATAATTTGTTTGTAACCAAAAAGGTGCACCATGGTAATACATTTTAACAAACACATCAACATGTTACCTAGACAACTCATCACCATAGCCATTGTAAAACCATATATTAATGATACATGTAAAATATAGATTGAAGCAATTCTCGTCGATTGGCTGTATCCTGAGTGTGATTTATATAATGGATTTTGAGTAACATTTGCATCTACCTGTAGTTGAAGAATAGATACAGTGTATAACATCAATTAAGTTGGAGTTCAATTGGAAGGAAGTAACGAGGAATATTAAAGCAATGGAGACTGGGAGATGAGGAAAGCAGGAAGTTAGAAATTGAGAGATTACTCGCGTGATAGCCTTGCATTAATGAATCCTTTATATAATGTTGTCTTGAGAGAAAGTAGACGATTTTTTTTTAATTGGAGTTTAGTGCAAGTATTAGATATATTGGAAATAGAATTAATGAGAAATTTATTTTTTATCGAGATCAATACATGGGGGGGGGGGACCATCAAAATAGGGCACTTTCTGGAATATAAGGTGCACCTACAAAGGGAAACATCAAAATGTAAATCTACCATATTAAGACATTGATAGACGTACGCGCAACGCATGTCACACACAGAAAAATGAGAAGAAAAGAAAGATTTTTTTTTTTTTAAAGAAGATAGAGGAAAAGGAGAGAGACAGAGAGAGGGAGAGAAAGAAAGAAAGAAAAAAGGAAGAACATGAAACTTAACTTTACACTTAGGCCTACATATTACATTTCCGACTGAGTTGGCTCGACATGTGCTTAAGTAGTCTGCGGACGAAAGTACAACAATACGAAAACAGAAGTTATATGAAATTGTCTTTAAGAGAGAAAGAGAGGTTAAATTCTAAAATGAAATGAAAGGGGGTATGTGACTCTCAAGGAGGAAATTACAATTTCTATCGCTCATGACGACTATTTGGAATTTCCTAATTTTTTTAAAGTTCAAGAACTTCCTGGTGCTCCGCCCCATGCAAGACTCCCGGCAACAGCGAATTATTTACACAATTTCTTGCTGTCTGCTGCCTCGAGATCACTGGAGCGAAGAAAGGTAACATTATAGCAAGAATCCCTATTCAGTGAAGGATTTATCCCTTTTATTATTAAAGACTCCCGACAAAGGCTCTCCCCCTGCAAAATTGGAGAGAGTTTTATGTAGTTTAAGCTTCTAACAACCACGCCCGTGGACTTTTTATTATTTACACAAAGGTAAAAGTGTATAGCAAGAATCCCTATTCAGTGAAGGATTCATCCTTTTTATGCAGATGCTTCTTCTACCATTCTTGACCAGAAGTGCGTTTCAAACTCAATGATATGGGCATCATCCCATTGAATGTTGTGTCCAGTGTTACGGGTTTGTTTTGCTACTTGCTGCCTAATCTGAGGGCTCTGTTGTGCTCTTTAAAAAGAGGACACAATAGGGGCGGCGCAATTTAAATATCAAGGAATGTATTAGAGTTTATTTCTCAAATGAAATGAAAGGGCTATTTGACTTTCAAGAGCGATAAAAACTCTAATCCATCCCTTGAAATTTAAATTGCACTGCCCCCATTCAGTGTGCCATTTTCAAAGAGCACAAAAAGGCTTCAGATTGAAGATTCCATCTCATAAAATTGTCTATAAGAGAGAAAGAGAGTTTATTTCGAGAGAAAAAATGAAATGAAAGGGCTATTTGACAAGAGCCCTTTCATTTCATTTCAGAAATAACCTCTCTTCCTCTCTTATAGACAATTTTCTCTCTTGAAAGTCAATAACCCTTTCATTTCATTTTAGAAATAACCTCTTTTTTTCTCCTAAAGACAATTTCTTTCTTGAAAAGGCTCTACCAGACCCCTCAAGCTCTGCCACGTTGTATGGATCCATTAGAAAGCAAAATAAGCCCACTCAATAATTGATACATATTAAAACGTCATAGCGATTCATCCAAATAAGAAATCCACGTAAGAGGCATTTTGAATGTTTTAAGAAAATTCTTTCAAATTCCAGGATATTGGGTGTTCTTTTTCAGGAAACTCTATTTAAACGAGTGGAAGCACTGGCGGTTCTGTTTTTTTTTTAAACTGTAACAATTCTCCTTGGATCAGATATAGACCAAAAACAAGCCTCATTATCTTCAGTATACAAGTGTCATTTCGGACCTTACAGCTTTCATAGAAATCGCTTCTGGACCGTCAAAGAAAAAGTTTTTAGAACCCCTGGTCTACGCATTATACACATCAGGACCAACTTGACAACTTGACAAAAATTTGAGGGGGGTTCGACCCCCCCCCCCCCCCTCTGCCTTATCCATCGTTACTGTCACTACCATTTGAGTAGGGCCGGCCCCCTCCTTAATAACGACTCCCAAGCCATCAAGAATGACCCCATAATTTATAGATTACCATTCTGCCGTTCTTTGGAGGGGCCGGGCGCGGCCTTTTCAGAAGTGTTTCTACACTAACCTTTTCATGCACTCCAGCTTAACATAAACAAGCATGCTAAGATTGTTTTGAAAAGAAGCATAATTTCGACTCAGTTTCGCATAACCTAAAAATAAGAATACGGCCAGTCACCCCCCCCCCCCCCCTCCCCTTAATGCATCCGCCTTCACGCACCCCCTTCCCCTTGTCTTTCCCTTATTCGTCGTTACTGTCACTAATTTTTAGTGCCATTTCGTTGTCTTGCTTTCTCACCGGCTCCTCTCTTCTTTTTCTTTCCTCTTTTTGAACTCTCTCTCTTTTCTTTACTTTTTGTTCTCTTTTCTTTTATCTTCTCCTTTTCCCCTTTTTTTTTCCCTTCTTTTTTTCTTCCTCTTTTTTCCTTCTCAATTTTTTTGCTTCGCCAATAGGGGGGGCCGCGGCCGTTTCGGCCCACCCCTAGATCCGCCACTGATTATGCAATGGTTCAGGGTTTGTGTAATGTACAAATGAAACTATTTCTTAGCTTCTCAACCCTTAAAAAATAGCTCACTATTTTTGAGGAAAAGCATTATACTGAACTGAATAAAGAATAATAACTTTATATTGGCTACTAATACTGATACGAGCTTAAGACAATGCGGTATCAGCGAAGTAAGATGGGGTATTCTTATAGAGGTATTCCAAAAATGACATTCTGATAATCAACATTTTGTTCTGTATTCATATGTATATACGCATAATACAACTGATCTTTATAATTTCTTAACGTGATATAGCTTCTTCTCCCCCTGCAAACGAAAAAGAAAATAAGGTTATTTAATAAAAAGATCTTGCGACAAATAACCATTGTGATTCAAATTGATGCAAAGGTTTTTTTTATTAATAAGCAATGCTTTTCACTAGAATCTTCTTTGTAAAAACGACTTTTACAAATATCAGCCATGCAATTCTGCGACTGTGCTTTGAGATCACTATCAGAGTAGGAGAAGTGTATACTTTAATGAGTACTTTAAATTGAATGGAACGTCTCAACTCAGTGAGCATGGCTGAGATTTGTAAAAGTTGTTTTTACGAAGAAGATTCTGGTGAATAGCAGTGCTTATTCAAAAAAATAATTGCACAATTTGAATCACAATCATTATTTGTCGCTTAATCCCTTTAATTGATCTTGTTTTCTTTCTCGTTTACAAGGGGAGAAGAAGCTATGTCACGTTAAAGACACCATAAAGATCAGTGTTTTATGCGTGTATATTATATACACAGGCCCCGCGGAACGTTTATCAAAATGGGTGTGCTAAAGTAGCAGGGTAGAGAGCGAAGCGTAAATTGATGTGAGGGGTTCAGGGGGCGGAGCCCCGGAAGCTCAGGAGTTTTAGGCATTTAATCACGGTCAGAGAAGCACAAATATTTTGATGCCGCATGTGTGTCACCGGCAGGTCACAATATTTTTGTTGAATGACGTAAATCATGGTCTGAAGCAATATTTAATTCAAATGAGACACTTGCTAAAAACTAAAAATTTTAATGTTGACCATTTATTTTCATAAGTACATTTTTATAGGTGAAAATAAAATGTCTGTTTAAAATATAATACAAGCGAGTACAATGTCTTCTCTTCCTCTCACATATTTCTACAGTTGGTGGCAGATTCGTTTTGTAGAGCAATATAAACATGTATAAGCAAGAGTCGCTGAAAGTGACGTTATTGCGTCCTGGACTCACCAACTAACCAAATCTCACGCACGAATTTTGCAAAAGTAGTGGGTAATTGAGTCCCGTAGGACGCAACCAAAATTTCCAGGTTGGTATCCGGAAGTTGGAGAAGAATCATTTTCGCATCGTATACTGGTTATAATTTCAATGATTTACACATCTTTCCAATCTGTCATATAGTGTTACAGTAACGACCATCTGTGACCAGGGGCGGAGCCGGCGGAAAGAGGGGGGGGGGCCAAATCTTGAGAAAATATTTAGCGGCGAATGAGCGGGGGAATTTTTTTTTTTTTTTGGGGGGGGAATGTTTTTGTTATTTTTAAGGGGGGTCAGGGGGTGGGGGGGGGGGGTCAGGGGTCGCTTTTGTTTTTTATAAGGTAAAACTTACGTTACTATCCCATTTTTTAAACCGGTTTACGGGGCAAGGGGGGGGGGGGGCCGGGCTGGTAGAATCGGCCCGTGGATCCGCGCCTGTGCTTACGCAATTATCTTATATTAAAAAATGTATATTTCCGCTTTGAGATTTCCCTTTGAAGGTGCCCTTTTTTCCAGAAAGTGCCCTTTTTTGTTGGTGCCCCCCACTTAGGAAGTTGCTCCGCCGCCTCTGTCTATTATATTATACTTATGAATTATGATGTATTCTTGTTTGTCTTTTGATTGTTACGTTTTTTATCAGATTGTGGAAATAAACTTGAATTGTATTGAACCGAGTTGCCTGTCACTACCACACAAACTAAACACACCTTGTTCATTCGAAATATTTTATCATAATCATATTTTAATACACAATATTTCAGTTTTTTTTTTTAGCGGAGGGGGCCTCCAAAAAAGACGCCCTTTTGACGAAAAATAGTATTTTGTAAATAATATTTTAAGAAAACCTTGAACCGCCATGAATTTGGTGTCATATGAAAGAAAAAATTAATTATTCACATTACGATAGTAATTTCAACGGAATTGAGGTCAATTAACATCGAGAATTGAAATAAAATCATTATTTTTTCTCGAAAACCGTTAATTTCCATATATTAGAATTGGAGGGGTGCCCTTTTTCGTTACTTCCCAGGAATTTACCCATGTACAAGGAAAATACCCTGTTCTAAGGAGAGGCTTATATCTCTTTTCAGCGAAAAGTTATAGTAACCCAAAATTATTGATTTGATTTCCAATAAAACTACATTTTTGCCCACAATCCTGTATGCTTATACTTGACATGGCGTATCGAAAACGTGTCTGGCGTCATTACATCGAGCTTTAAAGATAACTTTTAAGTAAAACCTCTAATCACCAATGAATTTGGTGTCAAAAGATCGATAATTAAAATACCTCCAAGTTGATATTAACTTCATTTAGTTATGTAGTGTGTGAAATATAAAGTTTGAGCCAAAAAGGTCTTTCTCGTGTAGATATTTTTCCCTCTAATTTTGGCCTCGGTATATTAACTGGACAAAAGTGTTGGACATTTAGAAGTGGAGAAATTTCAAAGGTTTTGGAGTGCTGATTGCAATTGATCAGTAGACTACTTCTTCTGTACTCTGTGATGTTTCGGAAAATATTCCAGTGGCGGATCCAGGGGGGGCCCGGGTCCTCCCCCTTGAGAAAAAAATCATGCAAAATCACGCGATTTTTACCTTTTTTGGGGGGCGCTCAAGGGGGGGGGTGCAAATTTTAAAATTTTCGAGGACCAAAAAAAAAAAATTGTGCTCACTACCCCCCCCCCCCACTCCCACTGAGCAACTTTTCGGCTGGCTGAGTCGTTGCGATTTTTTTGGGACTCCCCCCCCAAAAAAAAATGTCCGCTTCCCCCCCCCCCCCCCCCCCCCCCCCCCCCCCCCCCCCCCCACTGAGCGACTTTTCGGCCGGCGCGATTTTCAAATTTTCGGGAGCAAAAAAAAAAAAAAAGTTGGGCCCCCTCCCCTAAGAAATCCTGGATCCGCGCCTGCCCCTTTCATCTGACCGCTTAGTAAAATCTTTTCATGGTGAAGACAAATATTTCAACATAAATCAAAGAAAGATAACTAAACAAATCCCGCATGTAATTTAGCGGGGATTATAGACAGCACACGAGACCAGCAATGTAGTTCTCTTGAACCCTCAGAAACATTGTCAGAATGCCCATAAACCCGACATGCCGGTCGTGTGAATCCTCAAGTCATTTTTCAGAAGACCATGCAGAATGCTGGAGCGTTAATGTGGTGTAAATTCTTTTCAATACATTGTGGATATCAGATCCGAGCCAAAAATGTGTTTTCTTTTCCATTATTGAAGAAAAACATAGAAATTAATAGTATTTGCTTATCAGATTTTCTCCTGGGTATACTCTCTCCTAAGGACAATTTTATGCAACAACGGGTTGTCTTGGTAACTAGTTCTATCTTTACTAATGGGATCCATGGGGTCCGCCTTAGGGCACCTGGTGGGTTGCAGGTACAGTGCCCCAGTCAGGGATCCAGGAGTCGGAGCATTGATCGAGTTTGGGCAATTCAAAACATTCTAGATAGACGTCGTGAGCGATAAAAATTCTAATCCATCCTTGAAATTCCAATTGCATTGCCCGTATGCCCTTTTTTAAGAGCACAACAAAAAAAAAGGCTCATTTCAAGGCATTCCATAAAACTCCCACTCTCTCCAATTTTATGCATTTAAATTGCACTGCCCCTATTGTGTGTCGCCTCTCCGCTATTAGGTAATCATTATAAACCTTGTTATGCCAAGTATAGGGGTCGGTAAAAAAACCATAATTGTAATTATTTGCATGAAGGGATCTTAACCACCAATTCAAAGAAATTTAAAAGAAAGAAAGGGGATTTCAGAGCGGTATTCCTTTGTGAGTGGAACCATCGCCCACTCACTCTCTTTCTCTCTCTCCTGGTTCACCAGTCCTTTTCCATACTCCACTCACGAAAAATACACCTCTCTCTTGTTTTTTCTCTATATCTTTCTGCCAACAATTATCATCACTCGTCCTCCATACATAGAATGTAATGAAACCGAAATAGTGCTTCTCTCTGCTTATCTGCCGTAGTTTATAGGAGGGATTAGACTGCCCTGCAAGGTCACTGGACAGGTGGTTATCTCACCAACTCAGCTCTCAGTTAACATAAGAAAAAAAGAGGATCATGGGGGAACCAATGGTCTCCGATTAGGCATTGTTTGTTATATAGAGGGCGCAAGTAGCTACAAGTAGTGCAGTGGGCCTTTAAGTTTTGTTTCGGCTTGGGATAATTAAAAGAGATTCACACAATATTGTCCCTTCTCGGTTCGATAGCGGTCAATTCCAGACAGTATTTGTGAACTGATAAGGCATCCATTTACGTACACTCTAAAAATAGAGTGCAAAATTTTGCTGTGCAAAATCGCTGTTTAAAAAAGTTGGGTAAAGTATTACCCAACCTTGTGCCAAACACCAAGTCCCTTCGAAATGTCATTACACTTGCCATAGTGTCATATCAACATTCGACTGTGCGCAATTCTGGGGTAAGAAAGTAACGATGCAGATTAATATTTGAACCACGCGTTGGGTAAACACAAATTTTGACACCTAAACGTTGGTATTATGACACAACTGATGTTAAAAACTATGATTGAAGCGCTAGCGTGGTCGGTCGGTCCGAATCAGCTGTTCGTCGAATTAATCGTGTTCAAGATCGACAGAAGATGGACTTTGTTCGAAATAGACTACGATCATGCACTTGTGTCTTTCCGCAGCATTTATTTGCATGAATGCGTGTTAATCTTCTCAATATCGACATGAAATTCCTCATAATTCTGGACAATACATTATTCGTATGGAGAATGTCATCCGTGATGCAGTCACCTACTGCGAGCACGCCAAGCGAAAGACTGTCTTAGCCAAGAGAGAGAGAGAGAGAGGTCTGCTACTTATACACTACATGTAACATGGACCTTTCCAGCCAACTCCTCGGACAAATTTTCGTTTTTACCCAAGTCTGTGTAAAAATAAAAAATCATACAATAAGGTTGGGTTAAAATTTTACCCAACTTTTGGGTAAAAAAAAGTAAACGAGTACCCAGGATGAGTTGGGTAAGAATTACCCAATGTTGTGTCAAAAAGGGAACATGGTTGTCGTTAGGTAACATTTTACCTTTTACATTGGGTCAAATATATTGCACATCAGTTGGGTAAAACATTAAACAATAATTTTGCTGGGTAAATTTTTACCCAACCACCCCTGTGTCAAATTTTACCCAACAAACATGCATGTTCCCTTTTTACCCTCGTAAAGTGTAAAATTTTACCCAATATTGGGTATCTTTTTTTTAGAGTGTAGATACGTAGATCAAACTGTACTTACCACCACCGTTTTTGTAACAAAGATAAGGAAATCTCCAAACGTTTCCTAGCCCAACAGCAAATCCCACACATGAAAGAAGAAAATCTAGTCGACCGCTCCACCTCTCACGCCCTACCGCGGCGATGTCTCCACCACCGTTTCGGATAGTTGTTGCTTTCTTCCCTTCCATCTCCGAGCCTTGAGCTGCCTGGTGTGACCACTTTGTTTCCTGCAAGTTTGGGTAACTGCTGGGAAAAGTTGCCTCAGCTGACAAACTTTTCTTTTCACTCGGCTCTTCGTCGCGGATTGACATGATTTCCTTTCCTAAATATTATTGGCTCTAATTCACCTTGAATAATGTTTACCTGTGTTGAATATGTTGCCTTTTGAAAACGGTTTAACCGGTGCTCTTCCGGAGCAGCTGCGTATGTTCTGCAGCGTATCACATTATCTGAAAATCGAGGAATCAACACACACAAAGGTTTGAATACAGAAAAATATACAATGCCAAAAGTAAATTCTTGTCTATACTGTATTGTAAGAATTCGGCGAGGTATGAGTATTACTTATAAGGATATTGTTATGGGCGGCCAGGCATAACTCTGAAGGCCTGTATGCAAAAATAGGACCATACGGGTTTTGAATAGTTCGTACCAGGATACACGTCACGAAGATAATTCACTTTAAATTAAAGTACAAGAATTGCACCTTAAAATATATATACGGACAGCGCTCTTGGTCTTTTGGTAATCTCTTGGTCTCACAACTATACAATTTTGAGAATTTTGTGATTACAAACTCTCAACGATTGGAAAATCCCCCCTTTTTGTTAACGTGGGTCACCTCGATCACAATATGAAAAACTAGATGGAATTCGACTGCGCGCAGTCGAAAATGATGCCTCCGTTATAGAGCAATTTTACAAACCAAAACAGGAAAAAAAAATTGAATTCACGTTCAATGGTAATCCATTGACAGGTTCTCAGAATATTGTGATTACAAGCAATTTCTCATATACATATATGACCCTTTGATCTTTGACCTCATGACCATAAAATCTACTCAGTTCATTGGCTCTGCAAGATGTTCTGAGTTAAATAGTAATCCATCTGTCAGTTCTAATGAGAATGCGTTCACAAGCTATTTTTGCATACATAATGGGCCCATGACCTTTGACCTTTGACCTTATGAACCAAGAATCTACTCAGTTCATTGGCTCTGCAAGTAACAAACATGACCTAATTTTGGCATGAATCCATCAATCGGTTCTTGAGATAACGCGATCACAAGCTGTTTTTGCATTCATAATGTGCGCTGTGGCCTTTGACCTTTGACCTACGTGCTCCAAAATCTAATCAGATTGTCTTCTTATGGTGATACACACTATCATTAAGTTTGAAGTTTAAATCTCCAGTGGTTCTTGAGATATTATGATAACAATCTCAATGTATGGAATTTCATAAGTTGACCTCTGTGACCCTTGACCTTTGACCTACGTGCTCTAAAATCTAATCAGATCGTCTTCCTATGGTGATACATACTATCCTTAAGTTTGAAGTTTTTACATCTCCAGTGGTTCTTGAGATATGATAACAATCTCAATGTATGGAATTTCATACGTTGACCTCTATGACCCTTGACCTTTGACCTACGTGCTCCAAAATGTAATCAGATTGTTTTCCTATAGTGATACACACTATCACCAAGTTTGAAGTTTAAATCTCCAGTGGTTCTTGAGATATCATGATAACAATCTCAATGTATGGAATTTCATAAGTTGACCTCTGTGACCCTTGACCTTTGACATACGTGCTCCAAAATCTAATCAGATCGTCTTCCTATGGTGATACATACTATCCTTAAGTTTGAAGTTTAAATCTCAAATGGTTCTTGAGATATCGCGCTAACAAACTCAATACAAGGAATTTCATAAGTTGACCTCTGTGACCTGTGACCTTTGACCTACGTACTCCAAAATCTAATCAGATCGTCTTCCTATGGTGATAAATACTATTCCTGAGTCTTAAGTTTAAATCTTAAATGGTTCTTGAGATATTGTGATAACGGTCAAACGGGACGGACGTACGGACGGACGTACGGACGGACGGACGGACGGACGGACGGACGGACGGACGGACGGACGGACGTACGGACGGACAACCCGAAAACATGATGCCTCCGGCACCACCTTCGGTGGCGGAGGCATAAAAATCGGGCATATCAGAATTATCTGTACACGGTTCCCATAATCTGATGGAAAAGTCGTAAGATATCAGAGTAGTTTCGAAAATCTTTATTTGTATTTGAAAGTCACTTGAAGCACGGACTTACTGTCCTACTACTTAGTAGTTCCATGCTTGAAGTTCATATAAAGACAAGATTTTCATATGTGCATGTATTTCTGATTATCTAGGTTTCTTAATATTTGTACATATTTTAATGGCATAGCAAACACACTGTCTGCACGAAGGTCGATTCACTTAGTATAAAGAAACTAGTAAATATGGAAACACTAGTGAAATACATGTATCTCATTGGTGGTGGAGCATCTATATCAGGCGCGTACGCAGGGCGGCGGGTTGAACCCGCCCCCTTTAACTTTTTGTATGTGTGTGTTTTGGAGGAACCCCCTCCCTTTTGTTTTGTTTTTTAATTTAAACAAAATTGTGGTAATGGGTGACCCCAAAAAGCTGACTTTACCCCCCCCCCCCCCCCCCCCAACAAAACGAAATATCGAAATTTTGGGACACACAAAAAAAATGTGCGTGGTAGCGAGGATTAGTGCCTTACCAAATTAGGGCACGATTTGTACATATTTTAATGGCATAGCAAACATACTGTCTTCACTTACTATAAAGAAAACCAGTAAATATGGAAACACTGGTGAAATACAATCGGAGGGGCGGTGACGTACTTATAGAAGGGTGGGTACCAAGAAAAGGGCCACCTCGAGAACTGGAAAGCCTACAAAGTGTGAACACAAAGCAGTGAAAATAAATCACATTTTGGGATACGTTAAACCAAACACGGATGGACGGGAGGGGGAGACGGCCCCGGCCCCCACCCCCTTTACTGAAAAAAGGGGGTAAGAGGAAAGGACAGGAAAGGACAGGAAAGGAAAGGACAGGAAAGGAAAGGACAGGACAGGAAAGGAAAGGAAAGGACAGGAAAGGAAAGGAAAGGACAGGAAAGGAAAGGAAAGGAAAGGAAAGGAAAGGAAAGGACAGGAAAGGAAAGGAAAGAAAGGAAAGGAAAGGAAAGGAAAGGAAAGGAAAGGAAAAGAAAGGAAAGGAAAGGAAAGGAAAGGAAAGGAAAAGAAAGGGAAGGAAAGGAAAGGACAGGAAAGGAAAGGAAAGGAAAAGAAAGGAAAGGAAAGGAAAGGAAAGGAAAGGAAAAGAAAGGAAAGGAAAGGAAAGGAAAGGAAAAGAAAGGAAAGAAAAGGAAAGGACAGGGAAGGACAGGAAAGGAAAGGACAGGAAAGGACAGGAAAGGAAAGGAAAGGAAAGGAAAGGAAAGGAAAAGAAAGGAACGGAAAGGAAAGGAAAGGAAAGGAAAGGACAGGAAAGGAAAGAAAAGGAAAGGAAAGGAAAGGAAAGGAAAGGAAAGGAAAAGAAAGGAAAGGAAAGGACGGGAAAGGACAGGAAAGGAAAGGAAAAGAAAGGAAAGGAAAGGAAAGGAAAGGACAGGAAAGGAAAAGAAAGGAAAGGAAAAGAAAGGAAAGGACAGGAAAGGAAAGGAAAGGAAAGGAAAGGAAAGGAAAGGACAGGAAAGGAAAGGAAAGGACAGGAAAGGACAGGAAAGGAAAGGACAGGAAAGGACAGGAAAGGAAAGGACAGGAAAGGACAGGAAAGGAAAGGAAAGGAAAGGAAAGGAAAAGAAAGGAAAGGAAAGGAAAGGACAGGAAAGGGCAGGAAAGGAAAGGAAAAGAAAGGAAAGGAAAGGAAAGGAAAGGACAAGAAAGGAAAAGAAAGGAAAGGAAAGGACAGGAAAGGACAGGAAAGGAAAGGAAAAGAAAGGAAAGGAAAGGAAAGGAAAGGAAAGGAAAGGACAGGAAAGGAAAGGAAAGGAAAGGAAAGGAAAGAAAGGAAAGGAAAGGAAAGGAAAGGACAGGACAGGAAAGAAAGGAAAGGAAAGGAAAGGAAAGGAAAGGAAAGGAAAGGAAAGGAAAGGAAAGGACAGGAAAGGACAGGAAAGGAAAGGACAGGAAAGGAAAGGAAAGGAAAGGAAAGGAAAGGAAAGGAAAAGAAAGGAAAAGAAAGGAAAGGAAAGGAAAGGAAAGGAAGGGAAAGGAAAGGAAAGGAAAGGAAAGGAAAGGGAGGGAAAAGAAAGGAAAGGAAAGGAAAGGAAAGGAAAGGAAAGGAAGGGAAAGGAAAGGAAAGGAAAGGAAAAGGGAAGAAAGAAGGGCTAAGAATACGAGTTATAGAATTGGACCAAGGGCACGCACTTGTCCGTATAATTATACAGTAGGTCAAGGCCCCAGTCCAGGCCATGCTCCGAGATTTGGGTCATTTTCAGGTAAGAACTAACCCTAATTCGTGTTGTTACTGCATGAGCAGCAATGGCGAACGATTGCCGCTAAAATTCAACAATCATTGCTTAGTTTGCGTTTCCCTAATAATTACTATGAGACATCAAGTTACATAGATCTATATGATCGATTATTGTCTCGAAAACAGCCAGAAAACATTAAAACTGGAATGATGAATAAGAGATAATACGATCGTGTAAACAAGTGCATTTTGTCCATGTTAATCATCCAGTACCAAATACCCAAGCCAAACTCGAGCAAGATGCAAATAAAGGTAAACTCAAAGACATTATTTTATGACGTATTGTCTATTGTCATGATTGTATTCTCTACTTATTTCTTCTTTATATATTTGTTTAATTATAAAATGTACTCTAATTTTTCTTTTTTTCTCTTAATAATATTTCAGCAACGAATTGAGAGTCTTGGTAGGCATCTTGTTTGTATTATAGCAATAAATCCTATAGAACATGACATATTGCAAAAAATAATTAAGATAATAAGAATAAGAATAACAAATAATTATAAGAATAACGATATTAATATAGTGATATTAATAATATTAATAATTACGATATTAACTATTATAGCAACAACACCAATGACAATAAATATACAGTAATAATGACAAAAATATTGATTATTATGATACTGCTGCTATTACTACTACTACTACTACTACTACTTCTACTACTACTAGGAAAAAGAAGAAGAAGGGGAAGGAGAAGAATCATTTCCGCGATATTAGTGATTATGTTCTCTATGATTGAGGCATACACTTACACATAACATACTCCGTGGTAAGAAGGAAGTAAGCGAGGAAAAAGGAATGCATTGACAAGAGAGAGGGGGAGAGAGAGAGAGAGAGAGAGAAAGCATAATATATCCCGGTTGCAAATGCAGTATTTGTTAAATTATTAAACCCGGTGCTGATGATCATTATTTATTAACCATGTGATAGCAATGCGACGCTACCTAAAACTAGTACAGGAGTGCCGTTTATTGTCATCACAATATGTTCATATAACGTAGAGACGATGAACAATATGCAAGGAAGGTCGTTATAGTTATGAGAATGTCAACTTTTTTTCCGAAAACAGAATCAACCGTGCGGAATCAACTGAAATTTCTTAACAACAATTGAAACTTCGCCCAGGGTTTAATTTTCTCACCATTCAAATAGCATGGTATAAAGGCGGTGAAAAAATAATAACACTTCGTCGTTAAAGATACTGGCCCGAATTCACAAAGCAAGGTTTGAGCTCAGACCAAGGTTTGAGCTCAAACCTCCTTTTGTTTCGCCAAACCTCCTTTTGTTCTTTACAAACCAGGTTTGTAAAAAACGCGTAAAACGCGTCATATGACGTACGAAAACCAAGGTTTGTCGACAAACCTCCTTTGTGAATTCGGGCCACTATGTCCCTTTTGCAGCCGATATCAAATTCTGTAGAACTTTGCAGGAATTATATGAAAATGTCATGTATGTCCTATATTTGTGAAATTTAAACATTAGCAGTGTCCTAGTATTCAAGCTATGCATGAAAACCCGTTTACCTACTAGACTTCACTGTCAGACACTATCGAGTGGCTGACTGACCTTTTTTTCTTGGTAATCACATACATGAAAAGAGCTGTGACAGGTACATAAGCATTTGTCTACATCAATAACCCATTACTCGTAATGACCATTATA
Source organism: Strongylocentrotus purpuratus (assembly GCF_000002235.5). Classification (NCBI taxonomy): domain Eukaryota; kingdom Metazoa; phylum Echinodermata; class Echinoidea; order Camarodonta; family Strongylocentrotidae; genus Strongylocentrotus; species Strongylocentrotus purpuratus. The sequence goes on from NW_022145612.1 coordinate 50,679,607, forward strand.
TACCTCACTTAAGAAATCCAGCCATATTGGTCGAAATTGCATTCATAAACTTCAACTATTTCTGTAAAATTCCCAGTAACCATGGTTAAAACAGTTCTATAATCCCAGTAACCATGGTTATTGGGAAAATAGTTCAGTCTCCATGGTTACCCCATAGGTTTACATGTTAAAAAATGGTCTGAGCGATCGAGGATACCGTACGTGTGCGAAGAATTGGTCGGTAATTTCAATACAATTGAATGTCGATCGATCTTACCGACAAATTTATCTTGCATTGTTGACATGAAGACGAAAATAAACTTCCAAAAACAAAAAAACAACATCTGCCGATAGATCTTGATCTAAATTCGTGCCAATATGCATTGCAAAAGTAAAAGAAGGGCCTGTTTAATGGAGAAGCCGCAAAGCATCCGCCACGCGAAGCCGTTTTCAATTCATTTTAATGTATATATAAGAAAAAACTGCTATGTAAGGTAACAGAGCGCGATAGCCGAGCGGTTTAAGGCGCTGATTTTAGTACGCAAGAGATCGAATCCCATCTTCGACAATTAATATTCGAGAAATAGTTGTTTTTATACGCTCTCGGGAAGGTTACAATTGGGCTATTGCCCTCGGCACGCCTCGGGTAATAGCACAATTCTAACCTTCTCTTGAGCGTATAAAAACAACTATTTCTCTCAAAGCAGTCATTAATACTTAATAAAATTAAACTGATTGAATATTTGTGCCGCACAAAACGTGCGACCATTCGGTAAAAGGGTCTGCCGGGCTCACGATCAATAAAAAGAATTTCCATTTTCGGTTTATCTTAGTAAAATTTGGAGTGGACTTTAAAAGATTATTATTATTACTTAGGTGATTGCAATCACTTGAAATTACGCAAACTTGTTGTTAATTCATCAAATTGTAAACAAGTAAATAGAGAGGAGAACCTCCTAGAAATCCAAGGCTCAATATAAATTTATGCTGGAAAAATTCAGTTTTTAAATATCCTGGCAAAAAGTATACACCGAATCGCACGAATTGAGTGTCAAGTTTTTTTCTTCAGCTTCGGAGGGGGTACATCCCCACGGCAGTGGTAAGCAGGGCACAAGTTGGTGCTAAAATAAGACACATTTTCAGAAGAGTGCATTGCACAGATCCTAGGGCCTATATTCATGAAAACCTTACTAAGCCTATAATAGATAATGTATTCATAAGACTGTACTAAGATTTAGTTTGCAACTAAGCCCTATTAATACAGCCTAGTTGGTAACTAAATGGTTCCCATGTCAACTAAATCTACGTTAGCTGTCAACTATATCAAAATGATATACATTATTATTAATTTTAGATTGCAACTAAATTTACCCCCATTTTCAGGATAAGCAGTCGGTGATTTAGCCCGCGTTGAATTAATCTCCTGGAATAATTTTACAGCATGTGTATATCATTATTGCATTTGTTGATTTTGTAACTGCTATAATATACAAAAATAACTTTGATAAGATTTTGTTGCTCTGATAACGAGCTTCACAACAGCATAAACCTGCGTACATGTACCAAATTCAATAAGGCATTGTTCATCTCTCTATTCTTTTAAAGCATCTCTTAAAAAATCTCTTATATCGAAGTACCTACATAATTTATTACAACATGCAGTAGGCAATTATCATACATATCTCAAATATTGGTCACATCAATTGCAACTCTTGTTGCAAATTTCGTATTCTATGTCGTATCCTTGGTTTTCTTTATTGGAAAGGCTACATTTTGTTTCCACTCCACCATCCAACAGAGAGTTACTTTCACATACACTATTCGCTACACATACCAACACGCACGCTTGCGCGCATATGCACACACACACACACACACACGCACACACGCACGCAATACACACTCGCACAGCACACTCACAAACTCATACACAAAGAACGTTTAAACACTTTTTCATTTTAAGTTTTACCTTAAGATTATTTTTTTTCTTTTGAGGCCGCCATCCTAGTCAAGCTTCGCTTATGATTGCGGTCTCCTGCACTTTTTTCAACTGATAGTTTGGATAATATTTTAAATTCATAATAATATGTTAAGTTTCGTTATTATATGTACATATGTAAAAAAAAAAAAAAAAAAAAAAAATTAATGAAGTTATCATTGTATGTATATTTTGTATTATACCTTACGTTTATATGTTCTTTGTTATTTTGTTATTATATAAATTGGAAAAATGCAGAAATCAAATCAAATCAAAATCAAAATCACCCACCAGTTCTGTGTCCCGGTAAAGGCTATGCCGAAAAGGTGGGTAGCGTCGAGTCGCGACCATTCGTTCAAAGCCCCCCCCCCCCCCAAGGCCCCCCCCCCCCCTCCACACTCACACACTCTTTTCACTATTGGCATGTCAATGTGGGCCTTTTGGCATAATCCCCCGTTAAAGCAGTTGTCAGACTTCACCGATTTCCATAACAATAAAATAGTCGGACACTGAAAATGGTACTGAAATTTTAGTGTGGAATTTCGATGTGACCGGCCAAACTAACCTATAATAAAATACATGTACGCACCCACAAAATGTAATGTTTCTGTATTTTCAAACTGACATTGATACATTATCATTACCTTGGCTAGACGACGTTTTAGTGGTCAGACTATAAGCATGAGAGGCGTATGGACACAATTTTGCTGGGTGGGGGGGGGGGGGGGGCTAATGTATCTAGCTCATAATCAACTTCCTAGCTTTTGAATTCTATGAGGGCGCAAAATATCTGACCCTTTGCCAAGTGAAAACACTTCTCACTGGTATCTAGAAAGAATTTCTGCAGGGGCGACGGCATGGTAAGTTGGTGACGAAGTAGTACTGGAATGATGAAGTTGTCATAGCAACTGCTCTATCAGACAGGGCTAATACCAGGATTTTAAAAAAACTTCTGGATCGGGATTTGAATCAAATTTGTGTACACTCAGTGACAATCAATTTTTTAATTTTTTTTTATATCAAATAGATATATTGGTATTTAAAAAGGGCCCCTTTTTTGTGTCATACGTGCGCTTTCCTCTTCACAAATCTCAATCTCTTATTATACCTTATCAATATTAACCATTTTTTGTTTTGTTTACCTAATTGTGACCTCAAATAGCTCAGATTAGATGGTAATCCAACTAAGAAGCGGTTATTCAGGGGGGACAGGAGTTACAATGCCACCCACAATAATTGTCAAGTACCCCATAAGTGCTCTTTTTCTTTCTAATAAGTGTCCTTTCCCCTTTTTATTAGTGCCCCTTTTCCCTTGTCATTAGTGCCCCTTTTCATTTATAATAAAATTGTCCCTTTCCTCGTTCTTATTGGTGCCCTATTTCACCTATGATGAGTGCCCCCATTTCCATTCTAATATGTGTGCCCTTTTGAAATATAAGTTCCCCTTCTAACTTCTGATAGGTGCCCCCTTTCCTTTCTGTTTAACGATCCTTTGATGAGTGTCACTTTTTAACCTTTAATTTGTGTTTGATTGATTGCACCTTCAAAAATTCCCAACTTTCTTTTTTTCAATCGGTTTTTGCTCAAGCCTTAAATTAAAGGCACGACACTAATACAAGATTATATTTAGGTTGAGCAAGGAGATACTCTTTGGTTTGAGTCATAAATGGAATTATGACACGTCGTAAATATTTGGATTTCAACATAACCTTTAATCCCAGCCATTTTATTTAAGTTGTGTCATAAACGGAATTATGACACTGTCGTAATTTGAATTACGGCGGTACCTCCAAACCAACACGAGAAATCAAGGGATGGGCAGAGCTGGAAGTCTTATTATCTTTTAACGTTGTCTTTCCCTCAGTCTTTTTTTTTTTTCGTTCTTTTTCCTCCTCTCTCTCTCTCTCTCTCTCTCTCTGGGGGCCGGAGCATAATAGGGCTAGATATCTATCAGATCTATTTTTGTTCGACCACATTTGAATAAAATTCAATTCCATCCTTAGAAGTTATGTTCGTGCAACAGACGTCATGGTGAATCTCGTGTAATATTAATAGAGCCACCTTCATCAGTGTACATTGTAAAATCAATCGAATTTCTTGTAGCAATGCAGGCTTTCTCATGACAATTGGAGTGAGGGAAGGAGTCTGGAGAAAGCACAAAATATTTCGTTTATTTACTAATAATATTTAATATTCTTTTTGGATTTCAAAAGGAATTGTCCTCAAAGTGACATAAATGTAATATTTCATGAAAAATACCAGTTATTTACTTCAGAACGGGAGAGTGAAACTTGACAAAGGCCTATTTCATCACTTTTTTGCCATAGCATCTGAAGTTAAGGCAAAGACGCAAACATGTTCCCATCATGGGCTCGACTCTTTAGGTTTTAAAAAAAAATCTCCTTTATATGGACAGATATCAAATTTCATGATCTTTCTGATGGTATGACATTTTTGAATAATTAGATTCGAGATCGTATGTCGACTCTAGATCTAGTCAATAATTGAAGAAAAATGACAAACCTCCTTTAAAACAGAAAAATCCGGTGAACGGGAAGTGGCTAACTAAATTTACGACATTTTATGAGGGCTTGGAACTTCTCTTCTAGTTTTGCGTTTAGTCAGTCTAAAAAACTTCTCCTTTACAGACGCCTAGAATTTTCTCTTTCCATGAGACAATGATAAAGAGGTCTAGATCTACCCCAATTATAAAATAAATTAAAATCACGTCGCAGTTACGAAATGAATTTCACCTGAAAGTTGTGCCACCTTTTTCCTTGAATCAGCACATTTTATGTTGTGTTAACAGATAACACCCTTAAGTAATGTATTAGTAAATATACAGGGTCTACATTGACAACGTAGGGTACATGTCATAATGTACATTCAGTGGCGTACGCAGAATTTTTAAGGGGGGTGGGTGTTTAAAATTTGATTGGAGCAAAGCGACATTGGGGGCCTTGCTTTTTCGTTGGGGACAAGGAAATAGGATGTTTTTCTTTTCTTTTCTTCCAGTGAGTGGTAGCTTGGTAGCTGAAAGAAGCATAATAAAATATTGTCACCTCGTTTTCCACTGCATCAATTTTTAACGACTCATACAACATGCCACGAGAGTGAACATGGACAATAATGAATGAATTTGGTTACCTGAAGAGTTCCGTTTTGGCAACATACAATTTTACACTCAAGGGTCGAAAGTGCTTTTTCTAGAGCAGATAAAATCTTCCTTCAGGTGGTGAATTTTTTTTTTCTTTAGGGGGGGGGGGGGGGCCAAAGTGCCCTTCTAGAGCCAAAATTGCCATATTCAGTTACTAGTCAGGGGCAAAGTACCCTTCTTCAAATTAGTTTCCAGGGGATGGCTTTACTATTTAGTGTGTGTTTTTCCACTGTATCAATTTGTTTAAGATTCATTTTTGTGGAATAGGGGTCTTCTCTAAATACAACGAAAATAGATTTATCGACATGAACTGCCCAAATTGGAAAAAAAATCTCTAGTCTAGACTACTCTAGATCTAGTAATTATAGTAGACCCTATAATTTTTTATGACAACTTGACAAGCACACTGAACTCACAAGAATTCTAAACATTAAATAAACAAATTCTAGTTTTGTTTTAACATTTGTATTTATAAGTTCCAGGTTTACATCTAAATGTAATAGAGGTTGGAGTTTGATGATCAATGGTCACATATAATTTTGGTACAGTATAGTATCTAGTACGATGATGCAACTGGGTGAACGGATGGCATGAGTAAGCCAAATATTAAATGAGTCCATATCTAACTTAGATCTAGACTAAGTCTAGATAGTAGATCTACTAAAGATTTTAACAAGAATTAATCCACTTGGATTATATACAAAAATCATACTTTATAGATTATTTTAAGGTGTAACATTAAATCTAGATTTAAATTCAATCGATGATTAATTTGGTGAATTAGATTCATGATGACGATCAAATTTGGAATTTAACCTGAAAAGAAAGTTTGATCTTGATGATGTGCAGATGAGCACCGAAATTCCCCGGGGTGGCCCTGCCGGAACCCAGGGGCCCTAACTGGAGTGCAAGGGTGGCATGACGGCAAACCGCAGTCAAACTACTTCATGACGATGAAAATCAAAGTTTAATTGAAAGAGAAATATTTTCCTAGCCTTTACCCAAAAATCTGTTGAGAATAAAATGTTAAGAAATTAACGTACATCACGAAGAATATAACCATTGTTTTTAAATACATGACTAAATTCACTTAATCTACTCATATTTCAATCATACTCACCAATTTTCCGTGAATTAAATCTTCTCACTTTGCGCAAGCAGCGTCGTGCATAAATCTGCATAATTAAAGTGACTCAATGAAGTCAAAATTCTTGAACAATGCTATCGATAAAATACATATTCATGACACTCACATCCAATCAGAATGCCGTCTAGGGTGCTTATTTCGTTTTCAAATGATCCAAAAGAGGCGGAGCCTAATCCCATTCGTGTAATGGTTTCCGCGTGCTGCTTGCCGTCTAGTTAGATTTAAACGTCTTTGAAATTGTATGTGGGCATGTGCCTCGCCCCCCCCCCCCATGGCTACGTCGGGCCTGATCATACCGACCCAGACCTAGCTACCAGTCCCTTATATTTTGTTTTGCATAGAATGGTAACTGTTCAATGTACACTTTGTACTTTTTGTAAACACTGCATGTAGGCCTAAAATAGATAAAATTTGAAACGTAGGCCTAATTCTTTTTCTTTTTTTTCAAAGAAAGGACTTATGATGGCTGTGCATAAAAGCCATTTGAAAGCGTACAGGCTGATGTTATTGCTTCTGTATTTAAATAAATGTTTACATTGTGAATTTTTCATCAGAAGCGCAATTTGATTTACTTTACAATGTCAACAACTTATAATTGGTAACCCCTATCGCACTTCAAAATGCTCAAGGCAATCAAGGGGTAACAATTTTACAATACTTGTTTAGGTGCACACTTTTTTGAAATACCCGTTTAGGGTGTGAATCTGGGAAAAACCACGCGAAATCCTCATTTAGGGTGTATTTGGGCTTTGGAAGAAAGGAGGCACTTTTTTTTTGTCCAATTTTTCAGGAAATATTTTACCCCGACTCAGCCAGCCGGTAAAAAAAGCGGGGGGGGGGGTGTTTTTTTTTTTTTTTTTTTTTTTTGGCCTTCTTCGTGAGAATTTTTTTTATTTTTAATAATTACAAAAATTAAAAAAAATAAAATTAAAAAAAATAAAATAAAAATAAAATTGCTGTTGTTGACCCGTTAGCCCCCCCCCCCCCCGTGGATCCACGCCTGCAGATGATCCAGCCGGCGACAAGGGGGGGGGAGCCAAATCTTAATACAACAGTTAGCGTCGACTCAGCCGGCCGGCGAATAAGTCGGGGGGGGGGGAGAGCACCTTCCTTCTTTCCCTTTTTTTAATGGGGTTTAAGGGGAAAAATTTAGCGCCGACTCAGCCGGTCGGTGAATCAATTATTATTATTTTTTTTGGGGGGGGGGGGCGCTTTTGTTTTGTGTTTTAAAAAAGATTAACTTTACGTTATTATCCTATTTTTTTAATTGTTTTTTGGGGCTAGGGGGGGGGGGGCCGGGCCGGAAAAATCGCTACGTGGATCCGTTACTATCACCACCTTTACTATGCTATTTGAATGGGGAAAAAATCAAATGTTAAGCTTCCTTGGAGAAAATTCAATTGTTAATTGTTAAATCATAATCCTAAAAACACGAGTTAGGGCTAGTTCTGACCTGAAAATGACCCAAATCTCTAAGCATGGCCTGGACCGGGGCCTTGACCTATATTATTTAGTGAGTATTTTTTTATTTATTTTTTTTTTTTTATTATTTATTTAATAACGGTGAAAAAGCCTGCAATCAGCTAGAAGCTGCTTTTCAGCAGGGCCGTGAACAACTATTGAACTCAACAAGTACGAATACAACGATTATATACCCTGGGTACACTTCTTAAATACTCGTATTGTTAGCCCTTCTTTCTTCCCTTTTCCTTTCCTTTCTTTTCCTTTCCTTCTTTTCTTTCTTTTCCTTTCCTTTTCCCCCTTTTTAAAAGGGGGGAGGCGCCCCCCCCGTCCATCCGCGCCTGAAGAGGCTCATACTATACAAGAAGTGTAGGTTTTTAAAAAAAATACAGGTACCAACTACAATGTTTGAGGTCCCCAGGTCTTGGTCTCGTAGTCGACGTTGTGATCTCGATCGGTCTTAACTACCTCTTAGCTCTTGATACTCCAGCCACGCTCACATGCACTGCGAGAATGCAGACTCCAAGCCGACCTTATCTCGGCCGTTATTTGAGTTTGGTTTGTTCAGTTTGTCTGTCTGTCCGTCTGGTGTGGGTCCGTCGGTGTGACTGATGTGGCCCCTATCTTGGGGTACGTTGTCTACTCTATTACTGCCAAGGGGTTGGTGTGCATACAATTTGACAGGGTATAGTCTATACACTCACGACACGTAACATAATGACGTGGAACATGATAGGCCGAGTCATTCGGTTAGGGGCGGAGTCAGGATTTTGTACAAGGGGGGGGGCACAGTTCAGATAAATTACACAATTTGTTTTGTGTGCCAATAAGGTGTACCGCCCCCTCAACACACAGACACACACATATCTGCCCCGCCTCTGATTTTTCCGTTTCTAGGGAATGATAAGTTATACATAATTACAATGATGCATAATATTAGCATATTGCCACCATTTTCTGCGATCAAAATAATATACGGCTCAATAAAACTCTTTCATGCCAAGTCGCACACAAACTGTATAGGCCTATACATGATAAATGAAAATAACAGATTAAATCATTCTGTTCAAAAGAATAAGGGGAATAAGCAATTTGTTTTTCTTCTTTTAAAGTCCATCTTTCAGAATGTATGATGAAGAACAGCATGCATAAATCAACGTGTAAATGGACCTAAATATTATGAAACTAATATAAGCACAACCATTTCGGTAATGCTTATTTTTTTATTTATAGACCTAGTTCATCTTCAGAAATGCACTTTATAAAAAGAGAATTGATATTACCAAAATGTATCGAAATATATTATAAGAAAAACGTTAGTTCACTGAGGTTAAACTTACCGCAGTGTTGAGTATATAGCGTCTAGGTTGCAAAATGGGCTATTCCATAATTATATATGCACTAGCTCAAAGTGGTATCTAAAATAATGACCGTTATCTGGATCCCATGCACTCTTCTCTGCCCTGTAACTCTCAATCAAGTTCGCAGAGCGGCCGAAGACCTCGTCAGTCATATTGATTACGGCCCGAATTACTGGTGCCAGGTAAAAATGTCAGAGGTAAAAATGTCAGAGGAAAAAATGTCAGAGGTAAAAATGTTAGAGGTAAAAATGTCAGAGGTAAAAATGTCAGAGGTAAAAATGTCAGAGGTAAAAATGTCAGAGGTAAAAATGTCAGAGGAAAAAATGTCAGAGGTAAAAATGTCAGAGGAAAAAATATTAGAGGTAAAAATGTCAGAGGTAAAAATGTCAGAGGTAAAAATGTCAGAGGAAAAAATGTTAGAGGTAAAAATGTCAGAGGTAAAAATGTCAGAGGTAAAAATGTCAGAGGTAAAAATGTCAGAGGTAAAAATATCAGAGGTAAAAATGTACAAGCAAAAAAAATGAGTGCCGTTTTAATATCTCAGCACTTTTATCACACAGAATGTCGAGACGTAGAGCTACTGCATGGGCTTGTCTATTATATTCCTTTCTTCAATAATGTAAATTGTATAAATGGCTGTTTGTTGTATTTCGTACATGTCCTGAGGATAATACAATGTGGAAAATAGATTTTGAAATTTATTTTTTTGTGATCAGGCTTGCATATAATTATATTATGTATGAAAGTCTAACATTTTTTGATATTTTGAATTGGTTGATGTGTTAATGTTTGTGAAACGGACCGGTTTGGCCGGTGGCAGCCTACAACCTAGCCCGTGTAACGTCCCAGAGACGAACAAAGTCCAAACGAAGAAATGAAAGTTCTCGACAAAAGTCAAGTGTTAAAGTGAGTAGTGCATTTAGTACAAATAATTACATATAATCACGAGGAATCACGAAAACACGAAAAAATTTATCAAAATGATAAAAACTTTGGCCCAGTCTTGGTAAAGTCACAAGCACTGTACACAGAAAGATATTGATATGGGACTACACAAACATATGGCAAATCAAATCAGGCCTCATTTTAAAGCCGTTACTTGTCATACCTGGGATATGAAGTCATTTGAAATAGATTTTCAGGGAATAACTTTTTTCTTTGATGTTCTTCCACACTTGCATAACAAGAATGATAACAAACGCTCACAAATTATTGTTCACCTTTCCCCAGAACTCAACCTTCTCTTTAATTGATGTAGCATGGTCGGCTTTCTGCTTTTTATCGGAGTAACAAAGCTGCTTATTGATTTTCTCCCAGACTATTTTATACCGCAATAGTAATCGACAATATTTTATTGGAACGCGCGCACTTCGGGAATGTGATGGGTTAGCATTAATAACATGGCTTTCTGCTTTGTTTCAGAGTATCAAAATACCAAGCCCACAAGAAAGTGGAATTGTCGGAAATATGCATTTATTGGAAATTACATATAATAGTAGTCATTGCCACGCAGTTAAAATGTCCAACAATCTTCAAAAGTGAAGGAGAAGTGGGGGGCGGGGGGGGGGGGGGAGGTTCATAGATATCTGATCCTATTTCGGGGGCTGTACTGACTTTTATTTTTATTTAATAATTACACCATGGAGCGACAACTCAGCCTATAAAACATGGCCAAACTTCTCGATTTTAGAAATCTTTTTCCCCAGAAGTTTGCTCAGTGTACTAGTACCATTTGCTTTTACAAAAGCATAATATACCAGTATATAAATATTGAATAAGGCAGACTAATGGGCAGGGCTCAAATTACTTTTTTGTCCACGGGGGCTCTTCCCCCAAAAAAGAGCCCCCGTGAGCCTTCTCACGGGGGCTCTTTTAGTACTGACGGGGGCTCTTTTTTATACAAATTTCCATTGAATTGGTACCTATGATACTCCTTAATTCTTTGCTATTTCATTATAATCAGCATTTTGCCTCTTACAAATTTACAAGCTACATGTACATAGCTGTTACTGACTTTCTTCTCGTTCTGCACATTACTTCCTCCTCATTATTCTGAGCAACCTTTACATTCTTTCTTTACTGAGCGATTCTGTTTTTGGTGCTTTTTTGTACAGGCGCGGATCCACGGGCCGATTCTAACGGCCCCCCCCCCCCCCCTAGCCTCCCAAACCGGTAAAAAAGTAGGATAATAGCGTAAATTTAACTTAACAACCCCCTCCCCCTGACCTGCCAGTGACGTAAATGCGGCATCAAAATATTTGTGCTTCTCTGACCGTAATTAAATGCCTAAAACCCCTGAGCTTCCGGGGCTCCACCCCCTGAGCCCCCCACACCAATTTACGCTCGCTACCCTCTACCTGATCGTAAATACTTTAGCCCCCCCCCCCACTTTGATAATCAATTTTGGCACAAAAGTCGTACGGGGGCTGTTTCAGTGACATACCGTACCACACTATGACATATCTTCTTCTCCCCTTGCATTAAAGAATGGAACAGTCTGCCTGATGATATAAAAAATAGTACAACTCTTTCTAGGTTTAGAAGGTTATCTAAAACGTACCTACTTGAAAGACTGACATAGTTTTTATTTGCATCTTAGTATTTTCTTATTCTGAAATGTTTTTTGACCACTAAGGACCTACTTGTCAGTGTGTGTGTGTGTGTGTGTGTGTGGGTGGGTGTGTGCGTGTGTGTGTGAGAGAGTATTTGTATGTTCTATATTCTGTAGCTTAGTATTTTCATCCATTGTACAATCATACGTAACATTCTTTTTACTGTAAATGTATGTACTTTGTTGACTATAGGGCCCCGCTCACAAGCTTAGCTTCTAAAGGGGTCCTAAAACCATTCAGTTTATTATGTAATCAAGTTAGAATATGTTGATTGATGTACTATTACCAGTCTCTTTATTATGTAACAGATTATATCATGCTTTGTGTGGTTTTGAATAAAATGAACTGAACTGAACTGGAACGAGCAAGAAAACAGATCATTAAAAGGGATTAAGCGACAAATAATGATTGTGATTCAAATATTTGTTTGAATAAGCACTGCTATTCACCAGAATCTTCTTTGTAAAAACAATTTTTACAAATCTCAGCCATGCTTACTGAGTTGAGACGTTCCATTCAATTTAAAATACTCATTGAAGAAATACACTTCTCCTAATGTGAAAGTGATCTTACAACACAGTGGCAGAATTGCATGGCTGAGATTTTTAAAAGTCGTTTTTACAAAGAAGATTCTGGTGAAAAGCATTGCTTAATATTAAAAAAAAAATCCTTGCATCAATTTGAATCACAATGATCGTTTTGTCCCATGATCCTTTTATTAAATAACCTTGTTTTCTTTTTTGTTTGCAGGGGGAGAAGAAACTATGTCACGTTAAGAAATCACAAAGATCAGTTGTATTATGCGTATATACATATGATAACAGAACAAAATGTTGATTATCAGAATGTCATTTTGGAATACCTCTATACAAATACCCGATCTTACTGTGCCGATACCACATTGTATTTAGCCCGTATCAGTATTAGTATGAGCCAATTTAAAGTTATTATTCTTTATTCAGTTCAGTATAATGCTTTTCCTCAAAAATAATTTCGCTATTTTTTTAGGGTTGAGACGCTAAGAAATGGTTTCAAACGTACATTACACAAACCCTGAACCATTGCATAATGATGGTGGTTCTCTCTCTCTCTCTCTCTCTCTATTTATTGTAATCATGCATTATCATCTACATTTAAAGCAGCAACACAAAACTTAGGGTTATCTGGGATAGGTGAAAGTGAGAGTTAAAAAAAAAAAAAATTAGTGGTCCTCCTCTCCAGCATCCCCCCACCGCTTTAATATTCACCGGTCGCCTGAGTCTGCTCAAAAATGTTAAACCCCCTAACCCCCCCCCCCCTGTAGATCTGCCCATGTTACCATATCATTCAACAACATCTTGGTCTTCCTCTTCTTCCCAATAGGGACTTTTAGATTTGCGTGGACGTGTTACGTCCTTTTAAGGCACTGGCAGTCACAATCATGTGACGTCCTTTTAAGCACTGGCAGTGCCTTAAAAGGAGGTCACACGTTGCAGTCCACGTTCTCGTCGTGCAAATCTAAAAGTCCCTAATTTTGGTTTACTGGTCGAGGTTCACTATTTGCTGGTCATTTGAAATCACCAGATTTCAGCGGGTATACGCTTTTCAGGCGCGGATCCAGGATTTTCCAATAGGGGGGGCCGGAGATTTGAAAAATTGCGCAGACCGTTTTTCAACTCAACATACCAATACTGACAAGGTCATATTAGAAGCACCATACCGGTACAATGTTTTTACATTTTCATCGGGGGGGGGGGGGCTGAAGCCTCTTTCCCGAAAAAGTAATTTTCTGGTTTCACGATTCGGCTAGTGAGCGAAGCGAGCGAGCACAAATTTGAGGATAATATGTATTTTGTGAAAGTGTTATTTATCTCCAAAATATACGAGAAAAGGTATGAAAAAATCATATTCGGGCAGGTCGCTGTCCCCCCCCCCCCCCTTTACGCGCGAAGCGCAGAAGCTTTGACGTTTCATTCAATTATTAGACAAAGAAGCAATTCATTGTACCGTTCTCGATACTTAATCATTGTCTAAATTCAGTTTCCCCCCCCCCTCCGCGCGAAGCGCGGAAGCTTTGACGTTTCATTGAATTATTAGAGAAAGAAGACGATTCTTTGTACCATTCTCGACTCTTAATCCTTGTCTGAATTGAGTTTTTTTCCCCCCGCGCAGAAGCTTTGACGTTTCATTGAATTATTAGAGAAAGAAGATGATTCGTTGTTCCATTCTCGATTCCTAATCCTTGTTTGAATTCATTTTCCCCCTTCCGCGCGAGGCGCGGAAGCTTTGACCTTTCATAGTGTAATGAAATTATTAGAGAAAGAAGACGATTTGTTGTACCGTTCTCGACTTGTAAGAATTTTCAAAATTGTTTCTTTGTCTGCTCCTTTTCCGTCCTATGTCCATTTAATGCCCCTACCTCCCTAACTACGCATGCTTTAAAGGGAAAATGAAACAACCATGATTGTGATAGCACACAATTAGGTCAGTAGAAATGAAAGGGGAAAAACAATTATTACACCAACCATGGAATAATCCCGACCCGACCGGGATCACTATCCATGTCATAGTTTTGTGTTATCGGGCGAGGGCTGGGGCGTAGCGACCAAGCGTGATTTTGCAATGTAGAATGCTGAAATTAGCATTCTAGAAAATCCCTCAGCCCAATATGTACGTTCCTTCATTTCTTTCTAGCTATATATCTAAATTTCCAGGGGGACGTGTCCCTCTATCGGGCCCAGGATCGCCGCCCCTGTCCATGATTACTACCAACATGAGTTCAATATAAGCGCAAGCGAGTTGGTATGAGCTGAATCCAATTGAAGAGCAACATATGAGTTGTGAAGCGGCCCTACCTTTAATTTAAAATTTGACTGTTGAGTATATAGCTTCTATTTGAAAGACATCCAAAATATTGTGCCCTTTTCATTTTTTTTTCAAAAGCAGGGGCTGTTTTTAACGCTTTACTTTGAATCCGGCCCCCTCTATTCAATAACGTTTCCCAAGCCTTCTGGAATGACCCCCAATCTTCCGATTACAGTTTTTCCCTTATTCGTCGTTACTGTCACCTAGCGCCATTTCCTTGTCTTTCCCCCTTTCTCACCCGACTTTTCGCCCCCCCCCCCCCCCCCCACCCACTCAGTTTTGTTTAGGGTACGCGCATGACATGTATGTTCCCTCTCTTTGAAAGCACCCCTTTATCTTCGGTGTGTAAAGTCAGTGCGGGCCGGATTTTTGTGTATTACGGGCCGGACTTTGTTGCGTGAAAAGTAACCCTTTATCGGAGATTTTGGGAACACAAATTCGATCCCTCCGACCCCGGAGTGGGAGTGGGGGGGGGTGGGGGGGGGGGGGGGGGGGGTTATCTTCTTTTTTTTCCCTCCTTTTTTTTCTCTCTCTTCTTTCTTTTCTCTTCTCCTTTCTTTTCTCTTCTCCTTTTTTCTTCTCTTCTCCTTTCTTTTTTTTTCTCTTTTTTTTGCGCCGCCAATAGGGGGGGGCCGCGACCGTTTCGGCCCCCCCCTGGATCCGCCACTGCTTTTCACGACGAAAAACTTCTCCATGACCATGTTTCTGCCCTTGCGCGATCGCCTCCAGCTCCAGCAGATATGGGGCGGCAGCGTGAACACGTACCGTTACTAACGGCGCAGTAGGCCTATAACCACTGCTGACTGCAGCACTGCACTGCGAGCTGAATCGTTAATAAATACTCATATAGAACGAGAAATCTTGCACGCTAATCTAAGTTCCATTTCATTGGTTTAAGGTTTGAAAATTGAAACTCAATATTGTGTTAAAGTTATAACAGAAAAGATAATCTTTATTTTATAATTCCACGGGGGCGATTTTAAATTTTGCAATCGCCCCCGTGTATTTTGAGCGCTGCTAATGGGACATGCATGGTTGCTACTCCGAGTTTCACGCCTTGCAAGCGATCATCAGACAATTACTGATAGCATTCTTCAAAGTACATGATTCCTCTGCAACCTTGGTACAAATACACTCAAAATAAGACTTAACTAATAAATACAATACCTGAATAAAATATAATAAGAATTACTCATGAGTAATTCTAATTGTATTTTATTAGTTAAGTCTTATTTTAGGGGTATTTGTACCCTGAAGGTTGTATAAGATAATCATGTACTTTTAAGAATGCTATCAATAATTGCCTGATGATTGCTTGCAAGGCGCGAAACTCGGAACAGAAACCATGTCCCATTAGTCTGCCTGCTCTGCCTAGGCATTGACCACTGTTCAGAAGGATATATAGCAAAGCATACATATTGCTCCGATTGTCTCATTTTCGCTCGCGTGAACATTGCCAGCACAAACCACTGACCTCTACCTCCTACACGTATCATCGCACATTCCCATTCACTATACGTTACGTACTAAAAGGCTGTATTGTCTGACCGTTCATGAATATTCATGTTTTTGCTAAACTCGGCAAAATGTTTGCTTTTACTAAATGGAAAAATTACGGTGGGGGGTTGGATGAAATGGACAAAACGAAATAGGCAGAAGTGATCTATGATAATTCATGCTTTTTATGTTTCGTGTGCTCGACCTATAATCTTCAAATCGCTTGGTAAACTGAGTCCAAAGTTAGACTTGTTTCACATGTGTATTATAGGCAATGACGAGCTTGCAACCTATTTTGAAAAATTACGGTGGGTGAACTTTCAAAAGTCAATGAGACATGAGGGCTCCAATGAAAGAGCTAGTGATAACGTACGTCGGGGTGGATGTGCTTTTCGTTTAAACAAAAAATGAATTTTTAACGATTTTTAAAAAAACGTCCATAGGCTAACATGTTAGACTGCTGGCTCTGATCATGCTCTGACGATAGGGGGCGTTGTGAAATGAGACTAAACGGAGCCATATGAATATAAGAGGAAGGGGAGAGCAGCCGGGTCACCGTGCCCCAGAAGAAGAATACCCCCCCCCCCCCCCCCCCCTCGTCTTCATTCGGCAATAATCGGGCAATTAGTCACAATTTGGGACCGAAAGGTAAATAAATTTTAACTGGGAAAGTAGAAAATAAAGCAGCGGTGAAATAACGACTGCAGAATATCCCTCGCTGTTCTTTTTCGATAAGCCTAATATATGGCCCGGGTGTAACCATAACAAACTTGCCACATGATTTTGTTTTTATTTTATACCTCTAACATTTATACCTCTGACATTTTTACCTCTGACATTTTTACCTCTGACATTTTTTCCTCTGACATTTTTACCTCTGACATTTTTACCTCTGACATTTTTACCTCTGACATTTTTTCCTCTGACATTTTTACCTCTGACATTTTTTCCTCTGACATTTTTACCTCTGACATTTTTACCTCTGACATTTTTACCTCTGACATTTTTTCCTCTGACATTTTTTCCGCTGACATTTTTACCTCTGACATTTTTACCTCTGACATTTTTACCTCTGACATTTTTTCCTCTGACATTTTTTCCTCTGACATTTTTACCTCTGACATTTTTACACCGAGCCGAATTACTGGCTGTTAAAAAACACGAATCACATTTTAGATTTCTGAGTGTGCACACACTATGTAATAATGGCTAATAAATAAATAGGGGTGCAGACCTCTTGTACAATATTAGCAGCACCCTATATGATGCAATTGATTTGCACCCCAATTGCACTCTTTTTTCTTAGCGTGCTTGTTTTGATAACACTACATGTAATTTTCTTTCTCTTTCTTTTAATCATTATAACAAATCAAAGGATAACATTATAGATTATTCTTCTCAATGATACCGGAATTGAGATTTGTTTTTATATTTCTTTACATAGTTGTGTTTTTTCTAAACATATAGTTACGACCTAAGAGCGTAAAAAATTCATGCTTTATTGCAAAACGTTGGATTTCGGCAAAGCAATTTGATGTTTAATTATAAAAATATTAACTTTGTTCATTGATAAAAATTAATTTGATTTGTAGATGATTATTGTAAGCCCGATTGTCTTATAAATAACAATGATGAAGAAATGGGACGGAGCAATTCCCCTCTCTAGATATGTTTCAAAATTTCTCTGTTATAGTACTTCACCCCCCCCCCTCTCTCTCTCTCTCTCTCTCTCTCTCCCCTCCCCTCCCTCCCCTCTCTTTTTCTCGGTGTCAGTTACAAGCATTATTTATTCAAGTTGTAGCGTAACTAGTACCGTTAACCTTTTTTAATTTGTGTTTGGCATTACATTTTAAGCCTTGAAGTTTAGTTGTGTTTCATTCAACTATTTTTTTTAAAAATTGAATGCAATTTTGTTTTCCTACCCCCCCCCCCCCCCCCCCCCCCCCCCCCCCCTCCCTCCCCCTCCCACCATTCAGAATAGTCTAGCAACAATAGCTGCACCCCAGGCATTTAACCATTGCATATTATCTTACTGTTTTCTTGTTGGGGGTGGCTAGGGGTCCCCCGCCCCATTGATCACCGGAAAGGCCGTCATAGATTTAAAGGGGAAAGAGGGTGTTGAAAAATGTGTGAACAATTATTTCTGATTTTGGCAATCGTGTTCATATAGGAGCCTGGGATGAAGATAATAGGGGGGGGGTGATTTACTGTCGGGGAAAATGTAAGGGCTACTTTGAACAAACAGAACTTTGTCATTCCTTGCTCAATTTTCCTGATTGAGGTGTCATAATTATGAAAGGGCAGAAACCCAACTTTCTAGAAATGTGATTTTCTCTTTGAAATTCAGATACCGCCCGCCAAACGACTTTTCGGTTTCCTCTCTTCAAATTGATTTTAATCACTCATGCGTGAAATATGCATCATAATGAGTTGCATCAAATGAAAGAGGAGGATCTAAGCTTTCCAAATATGTGTCTTTTAATAATTATAAATGTGATTAAATTATGATAAAACATCGATAATTCTCGGTTTCGTTTTTTCTGGGACGCACTGTATATCTCCATGTATACACAAAGCATGCACAGAATCATTACCCTTCTGATTCTCACCAGATAATATTCTCAATTATTCATCATTCTGCATATTGGTATGATTAAAAATTTACTGAAAAAAATCACCTTCAATGAAAAGCCCACATATTTATGGGTACCTAAGGAACCGGTCGTTTGATCAATCAGCCATATCGTGAAGTTACTCTAGTATCTTCTCTCTCCCCCCCCCCCCTTCTCTCTCTCTCTCTCTCTCTCTTTCTCTCTCTCTATGCTGGTAGGTTCACGTTGTGAAATTACGCATGATAATAAGGAAAGATTGATAGAAATGATGACGTAAAGTGAGGTATTTGTAATTGAGAAAAGAAATGTTTCAAAATCATATTGTGTGGATTTATGACATGTTTTTACAGGCTATCGGAACTCACCTGGCAATCACAACAATACTTGGAGGTGTAATTATTTTAGCTTATGAGACGTATAATGACTTGTTATAACAGGACCTCCCTCTCTGTCTCCCCCCCCCCCCCCCCTCTCTCTCTGGGTCTCTCTCTCTCTTCCTCCCTCTCCCCCTCCATAAGGTTCCCGTGGTTCGATTACTCATGTTAAGGAGAGATTGATAGATATGACCACGGTATTTCGAATTAAGAGAATAATTATTAAAAATTTTTTTTTTTTACTTTTTAAGGCCAGTTCCCGGCCAGAACACACTCAGCAATTTTTATGCCTGGACGAATATTTGTTTAGTTCAAGTTGGTAGGCATAACTATACCTATACCGGAATTTCTGATTTCTCTTTACTCTCTTACCTTCCATCTTTCTTCCTCTCCCCCCCCCCCCCCCCCCCCCTCCTCTCCACTCTCTCTCTATTTGTGCCTTTCTTGCTCTCTCATTCTCACTTCCACCCTCCCTTCAACTACCTCTCTATTGCTATTTTTCTTTCTCTATTTCTCTCATATATAAATACATGTAATTTAAATAAGTTTTATTCTGGAATTGAAATGAGTATGATATTGTTAATTGTTGGAAGTATAAATGTTTTCATTTTAAAAACTGATGTTCTTTTCCGTAATTGTTATTGTGCATTGTAACCCTGCATGAGATGCATCCTATGCAATTTAAATCTCTGTCATGGGTTTTATGTCACATCTTTATTATTATGTTATATGTATTTTCATGAATAAAGATAAACACAATTTGTAACCCACAATATTTATTGGAAGTCTTCAATCATCTAGCATGAACTTTTCTGTCATTACCATAACTCCCCACTAGCTTTCAGAAGTATTCATAATAACTTTCATAACACCACTACAGAACAGACATGGTATACAAGGTATTTGTGTGCAATATTTATTTCTTGATCTTTGATCATGCTATAACTCTCATGGCTCTTTTAAGAGGAGTGATATGTACTAAAAACGATTACCGCACAAAAACATTAGTTTCTGGAAAAAGTGAAAGGATACATGACTACTTTGGTGTCTCATTTACATACAGATCACATGATCACTGTGTGCCATACGAGTACTTATACAAATATAATCTGAGTTTTACTCTTTCTTGGATGATAACAAAAAAATATATATTCAGGAAAAATTAGTACTTCAAGTACTGATATAGTTATTGATAACGTAATATACCTTAAAAAAATGTAAATAGACCTTGACAGTTATTAACAAAGTGACACTAAATTTGATTGAAACATCAATGATTCAGTGATTCTGTATATTATTTTAAAATAGCCCTGGTCTATAAGAAATATTAATATTGATGGTTATTATATTCAGGCAGAATAATTCTGTGTATCTTTTTGAAGAAATTTCACAATAGTCATCAAGTTTTATTTTCACTCAAAATTCATATCACCAAGAGCGCATCTGTTTAACATCCAATCAGTTCAATACAACTGGAATGATATCACAATGATGCAAAATCTACATGTATACCAGCCATGAGGGAAAACAAATTCTTATGCAAGTCTTGCACTGTTGCACATTTTCTTTGTCATTACTCACAAAATAGATGTAGGTTACCAATGTGAATTCTAAAATGTGATATTCATGTAAAATGTGGAATACATAAGGAAGAAGCTGTTGAACAAATTTAAATAATGCGACATCTATTTACCATCAACAACATACAAGTACCACTACCAGTAAAGTACTAATCAAGATGGCAAAGTACACATTGCCTTGTAAAAATACTGTAAATTTGTTTATCATTACTGGTTTTTGCTATAAGAAAAATGTCATTGAGCAATCTACATTGGCCATAGATATATCAACTATGTGCATAAACATTTGGTGAGGAGAGGAGAGTCTTAAACATGGAAGCATTTGTAAGCATTATATTCAACTCTAAAGATGAACTGACCTTCAAATCTATTACTGAAAGTGCTGAAAGGCATTACATAACTGTATTTAATACAGAAATAGTGCCTTTCTGACTCTCATTCAACATTCAATTTCTGGCAGTCTCTATCCGAAGATTAATTTCTTTCATTTCTTAGTATGAAGAAAAAAAATCAGCTACATGATTTATGATACTCATGTTTATGTGTAACTTGCAATAATATTGCAAAGTTATGATTTCAGTGATTACATATGGACTGTTAACAGAAACCTGCCTCAACAAAGAATTACTAAACAAGGAAGAAGCAACTATAAAAAAAGAAAGTGACTCGGGGGGGGGGGGGAAACAAATGAAGAGTGAAATATACAACCGGACTTGCTCCGTGTTGCGGAGTCATTTGGGCCATCCCTTCTTTAGGCTAACATTTCCTTGACGGCCTTGACAATGCAGTTTGCACTGATGCCAAACATGTCGATGAGGACCTTTGAGGGTCCACTGCGAGGAACTCTGTCAACAGCCAGACGGCGTACCACGATGCCTGGTTGGCTGGCTAGGGCACCGGCTACAGCTTCACCCAAACCACCTAGGGCGAGAACAAGCACAGGCAACAAATTACAGATGAAGGTGAATACTGGTCATTTCATTAAGTAAGAAACTTTCTTGAAGCAATTAAGAAGGTTTGATAATGTAGTACATAAGGGATTGATGTATACTGTGAGGGTTTGGAATGATCAAAAGGAAAAGAAAGTTTCGCAATCTTGCTGATACGCTGCACACAGAAATGGGTATATGGGACTACCAAGGCATATCGCATGAATCAAAGGCATAAAAAGCTCACAAATTATTTCACACCTTTACCAGAACTAAACCCCAAAAATGTATAACTAAATTGTATATACCGGTAGTTTATTATAAAATGTACAGAATTGCATAGATCAGAATACCCAGATAAGAAGCACTTTGCTATTCAAATTATCATTCATTTGAAATAGAGTTTATATTCACCTCCCAAAAAGTGTACAAATCAGCTTGAATTTGTGGAAGATCAATACAGTTTCACATTTGAAGCAGATCGACAGACTAAACACTGATATGAAAAGGAAACGGGCTTGCCTCTACTTCAGACAAGGAAACGTCTGAAGTACTGAATATAGATTACATTTATTGTTATAACATGTACTTTTACTCTCAACGGAAGTATGCGGTATGTAGTATGTACATAAAGGGCCATGAACCTACTCCACATTTGCCACCGTGTGAAGCGGTTTGACCCCTTAATTTACTGAACCTAAAAGGACTGGAAAAGAGGGGTGGGGTGCAATCCATTCTTACACTATTACATTTTAGCATTGACTCTCAACTCCTCTCCTTGATCTATGAAATTTCAGCAAAACCAGGCACTGTAAAAATCAGTGCTCAGGGTGTGTTTGTGTGTAACTGGGTTTTTACAGACGTCTGGGGTTTGACCTTTAACGTCAGCATACGACAGACATGACTTAGTTTCTGAGTTTCCCCGAGTCAGTTTGTAGGCGAAGACAGAGACTCGACCAAGTGAATGTACCACTAGATCAACCCCAGGGATGCCAGTTAGAAATGATCAGAGGGCCTGAAAATCACCTAGAATGAGCTATTTTGTACACAAAAAATCCTAAACTATGGTCTGAAAATAACTTGTCAGGACCTGAAAACTGGCATCTCTGCAACTCACATCTCCCTATAAGAACACCATATTCCCAGATATAGTTTACACAATGCTCAGTGAGAAAATGATTATCAATTCACAATTTCCGAAAACCTCTGATGTATTGATCTAAAACACTTCTGTAGCAGTCACCGTCTTTATTCTACCCACCTTCTCTGTAGTGATCCTCGACCGTCAGTACGCGTCCACCTGCAGCCTTAGCACACGCTGTGAGTGTGGCGGCATCGATGGGTTTGATGGTGAAGGGGTCAATCACGGTGACCTTGATACCCTCGTTCTCGAGTAGATCAGCAGCAGCCACAGCCTCATGGAGAGTGATTCCTGCTCCTACAAGGACCACCTTGTCTTCAGCCGACTGGCGGATCACCTACAAACAAAAGACATACAAACATTCAATACTACAATACTTGATGTTTCTTGTCAAATGTATTGTTTAATGTGTGTGCGTATTTGGGTTTTTACAGACGTGTATCAATCAGATATGATTATTTACGTCTGGGGACCGACTTTTAACGTGACCATCCGAAAGACGCGACTTAGTTTCGAACCTGCGTCCTCGGCTGAATCAGTTTGTAACTTCCACTGTTAGCTGGATTACAGGCGCACGCCACAACACAATTTTTAATACATGTTTTATATGTTTAATTGTTTATGGTTTGCATATGTCATGAGGATCTGTACATTTTAAAGCTAATTAACAGAAGGCTCATTACACATGTTTTTTACTCATCTTTCTTGATATATTCCTCGTATATCTTACTTAACCTCCTTTTCTCTTTCTTTCATTCTTTTCTCACCTTTTGTTGATTCTTGCTCCTTGCTCCTATTCCTCATTTATCCATTCTTCCTTACCATACTCATTGAATTTTTATATGTTTTACTAGGATATTTTTCTATAGATTATGTCATAGTTCTAAGACTATTGTACTTTTAACTTGAAAATACATGTACTTTTCAATTGTATTCCAATGGCCATTCAGTTGTAAGACTGCGACCATGTAATTTGTTTAATAAAACCCTGATGATCTAGTGGATGAGTAACACTACTGTGCATTACATGCTTCATGGTTCTAAACATCCTGCAGTACCAATTAATTAAAGCCACACTGTACTACTTGTAGCTACTAGCTCCCTCTATATAGAAAACAATGCCTAATCAGTGACCATTGGTCCCCCATGATCATCTTTTTCTTATGTTAATTGAGAGCCGAGTTGATGAGATAACCACCTGTCCAATGACCTTGCAGTGTGGTCTAATCCCTCCTATTAACTAGTACAGATAAGCTTTAAGGCATTAATCTACATTTTTCACTCTCTTCCCAGGTGAAGTAAATGGGTACACGGTATGAAGATATTCCTTCCAGTTCAGCTTTAGCCGGGGTAGCGATATGATACTTTGTACTATAAGCGCAGTAGAGGATATTTGTATAATAGCTGTGCTATATAAAATGGACATAATTACCATCATCATTATGATATATTATGGTAAACAACAAACTCACTTTGTTACATCAAAAAGAGACTTCAGTACTGGGCAAATTCAAAGATATTTGGTTATTTGGTATCCCATAAGTAACCAAAGTATTATCATAGCATGAACATAAATTGACACCAGATGTATCACTTAACTTAATATACGGTCTGATCTAAACTTTAAGGGGGCTTCCAAATTAAGGCAATCATCAATTATTTAAAAAGTTTGTGGCTGTCATGAATGAGACAAAATAGCTTGGAATTGCCCTAATACAAAATCAAAGAAGTTCTCTGAAAAAGAGAAACTGAAGCTTTCAGTCCTGCATTCCAAGTTTAAATCCTGCATGTTACTCTGATGATTGCAAGACGATAAACCTTCAGTGTCTTTCTGTTAAAACTCTGTTATTAACATCCTTATTCACTAGACAAGAGAGGTTTATTAATTCACATTTAATTAAATGAGCAATGGCAATCTTCATTTTCATGATGCACAAAGAGCCAGAAACTACACTTTCTCTATATTCTGTAAATATATCATTTACAATTATAAAGCAGTGTTGTTTTCCAATCATTTCATGGTTCAAAATACAATGCCATAAAGTTTCTCTGGGCCTGTGAGTGGTGATCAATTTTTGAAATCATCTCTCATTGACTACGACTGGTAAACTTTAACTCAGCATAATATATGCAGGGTTCCCTGCTTTTCATGAAACTTTGGATATTCCAAGACATTCAAGATTTTCCCTGATGGATAGTGTCACTATTAAAGCCCCACTGTCCTACTTGTAGCTACTTGCTCCCTCTATATAGAAAACTTCCCCAATCGGTGCCTGTTGGTCCCCCATGATCCTCTTTTCCTTATGTTAGTTGAGAGCTGAGTTAATGAGATAGCCACCTGTCAGTGACCTTGCTGTGTGGTCTAATCCCTTCTGGCCCAGTAGTATTGACTGTCTTTAAAACCTATTCCAAATTTAAAACATCTCAAAAAATTGGATATCTATTAAGAGATGAGACAAAATATAAAAGACAGACTACTTTCTATGGTGGCTATTAAAATTTCTGAATTCTTGATTTTTCTCTTCTGTATTTTTTTCCTCCCTGACCTTTGCTTGACTGGTAAATAGGAAACTCATTTTCCAGGATAAATGGGGACCCTGCCATGAATTCTAATTTAGTCAATGTAACATGCTACCAGAATGAATGTATGAAAGGAAGATTTATCATACCTTGGCCTTTCCAACCTCAAAGACTTCATCGTTGCCATAGAGGAGATCCGTGGTTGGGCGGCTGGTACGGGTGAACGTGATACCCTTGGTCTTGGCAGCCAACTCGATGGCACGCTCACAAGAGACCGGATCACTGGGGTAAAAGACAGTACAGGTCGGGATGGCACGGAAGATAGCAATGTCCTCAAGAGCCATCTGGGATGGTCCGTCCTCACCTGAAATTAATACACATACCAATGATCTTGGAGTTGAAATATCTATTACTGTATCGAGGGGGGCGACATCCAAATATAAGTTGATTCCTGTTAATATGCGGGCTGCATACAATCTATATTTTGTTATTCAAACATCTAAATATATTTCAGAGATTTTTAATATTTTTTTAAATAATTTTCTCAGACCTGCTAAGCTCCACCTTAAAAAAATTCTCCAACTCTGTCAATCATTAGTGAGGAACCAAGAGACAGTGGTATGTAACTTCACCAGAGCTGATCACCTGTTTACAATAGACCATAAAATACCAACATAGGATTTGTTATGTCAGATGTGCTGTAGCATCAATAGGAAAAGAAAGGTTATGTGGAGATTGTATGAAAGAATGCAATTCTTTTGTGAGAATGTGCTGAGCTGGGGGATGTTACAAGTTTACAATAATTGTTATCATAAATTAATTATAAATCTTAGATTCCTTATCCTAGATGACACATCAATAACTATTGTGAAAGTCACAAAGAAATTCTCTTGAAAAAATGTATCCTGTATTTATTCACAATTTAAGTGACCGTTATCCACACTGCAGTTAAACCGTTCACATAAACTCTTCTTTGAGATCTTGTGGAAGTTCTCTTTATCCATCCAAACCATTCCTACTATCCTAATGCTGGTCATTCTTACCAATAGAAACACCACAATGAGAGCCAACAAAGTTGACGTTGGTCTGGGAGATGGCACCCATGCGGATCTGATCGTAAGCCCTTGCCAGGAAGCAAGCGAAGGCGCTCACGAACACCACATTGCGGTCACGACAGGCGCAACCGATGCCCACACCAACGAGATTCTGCTCGGCGATGAAGCACTCAACGAATCGGTCTGGGAAGGCATTCTTGTAGGTGATGGCAAAGGTGGAGTTCTTGGTGTCCCCATCCAAGGCCACAACGTTGGGGATGGAATTGCCCAGTTTGACAAGAGCAGTGCCATACGCAACACGGGTTGCAACCTATGTATGGGGGAGGGGGCAAAGGAAACATGAGACATCAAGAATTGAAGTGATCAAAGTATACTTCTATCCAGTTGAAGCCAAATCTTGGGGGTCTGGACTTAGATTTTGGGTGCCATGTGTCCTGGGTGCCTGTTAATGTCAAGCCCGGCTTATGGGTTCTAAATCTACCTTTTTTTAAAGTATATATTCTAGGCTAATAATATTATAAAGCCTCATCAACATCAATGTTCTTCCTCAGGGCCCTATAATTGTTATTACCACAGCAAATATCACGGGAGATACCAACAACAAAATACTCAAAAATACCATCCTTACCCTTTGGTAATAAAATGTTGAATAATCAGTACATAAGGCAACGGTTGGAAGCAAGATTTTATGGCTTGTGACAATGGTTAAGCATTCTTTTACATCACCGCTTCAGTATTGTTTCCATACATCCTTAGACAAGTAAATAAATCAATAATTTAACTATTTTCCCAAACTTTTTTGTAATGTTGAATAGCACTTATATACAGGCAATCTCATCCAGCACTGCATAAATCAGTGGTGAGTTCTTGAGCATCCATGCATCTAAATCTTAGTGCCATACCTGTCTATAATCAGCCTATAAGAGGATTACTCACTTTCTTAAGAAGGGGAATGGTATTACTCTTGGGGGCACCAAAGGGTGGATAACTGTATCACTTGCCATAGGGTCATCCACACTCTAAACCTAGATTTCCTTGTTATCTCTCTTTGTGAGTAGAGCGTCTGCCTCACAACCGGGAGGTCGCGTCATACCAAAAGACGTTAAAAGATGGGAGTTGTTGCTACTTTGTTTGGCATTTAACAATAAGGGATAGAGCAACGTTGATCTGGCGCTGCTCAGTGGCTGCCGGGCTCACGATCAATTGGGCAAAAAGAATTTCCGTTTCGGTTTAATAAAATTTGGAGTGGACTACTAGGCTATTATTATTATTATTATTATTATTACTACTTTGGAAACCTATTATGTTCGAGTGGTAAATTTTGCTCTTAAGGATCTGGTGTTGCTGTTTTTTGTCAAATAATCTCGCATTCCGCTTGGAAAAATGTATAATGGATTTGGGTTGCTCAATGAAAAAAAGACAGAGAGAAAAAAAATAGATCATCCTTGGTTCCCGAAAAATGTTTGAATTTGTTGAAATTTATCGGCACTATGCAGAAATCTACGAGAAGCTGATAATTGCATACCTCAACCTGTATAAAACTAGATCACACTAATGTTACGTAATGGTGCTCAGCCAAGCTGACTATTTAAACTATGTTCTATCTTCCACATACCTTATCCCCAGTCTTATAGCTTGGAGGCTCACTCAGACACACTTTGGAGAGATCGTGCTCAGCCAGAGGAGTTGAAGCAGGTGGGACGATACCATGGGGTCCAGGGTTGGAGATAAGAGCCTTGATGGCATTCAGAGCTCCCTCAGCCTTAGCACCAAGAGCCTTCCCATGCCAATTCTCAAGATCCTCCACATCTACAAAACAAAAATACATCATTGGTTAATTCTTGTATTGCTATACCTCCCAAAATATCACTATTAAATCTGGCTTAGACCTAAAAATAAAAGATGTTATATTGCCCTTTAGGTGCCAAAACATGTGTTGGTTGGGTTGGCCGATTTTTTTTTTTCTTCTTCAAACTCCCTCTTTGGGCTGGTATTTTTTAGTTTTTAATGCTTTAATACAAATTTTTTCTAAAAAAATGTAAAAATGAAAACTTTTTTAAAAAGCCGACCATAGATTTCAAGATTTTTGGGTCGGTTGCAAAGGGCAATACAACATCTTTTTTGTTTTAAGGCCTTATATATAAGCATATACATGATACAACGATCGATGCAATGATCCGATTCAATAACTACCACTATCAAACCCTTATGTGTTCGATTACAAGTTTAAAATACATTTGGTTTATATAAGCTAAAAGTAGAAATGCATATGCATTGCAGTCACAGGAAAATCTTTCCATCATATTCCATAGATGCAAGAAGTTTGGACTCGCTATGCAGGTCCCAAACTATGGAAATGGGAGAACTCAGGAAAGCCCAGCTCCTAACCCTGGGTAGACACTTACCTGGGCAGCCCTTGCCCTTGAATGTCTTTGCTACAATGGCAGTAGGCTTGTCCTTGACGGTGGAAGCATCATAGAGGGCCTTGTTCAAGGCCTCCACATCATGACCATCAACAATAATAGCATGCATCCTGTTGATATTGAAATATAACATGGTTAACCTTTTGTTATCAGAATACTTCCAGTATGAGGGAATAAGCTTACATTCCAATGTTTTCAAAAGTTGATATAACTTCTCGTCATAACATAGATATTTGAACAAAACGTATATCAAGAATTTGCACAAATTTGTACATTTTTAATCTGACAATGGTCATTCAAAATTTTTGTGAGCAAAGCCTGAGCCCTGTCTTACCCTCAATTTGGCCTTTCACTTTGTGTCCTTTAGATCTTACCTACCTTAAGTCCCATTTAATACATCATCAATATCTGAACATGCTGTGCCCTACAACATCTTTGTCTCTTACATCATGTTCCTTCAATACCACACATCGCTTCGAATCCTGCCTCCTTTTACACTAATCATTCACACAATGCCTACCTTCCTATACTGAATACCTTTACACACTGCATCCCTTTACACTCTCTCTACCCTGTATTCACTTACACCCTATATCCCTTTACACCCTCGATTCCCTTACACATTCTCTACCCTTTATTCACTTACACCCTATATCCCTTTACACCCTCGATTCCCTTACACCTTCTCTACCCTGTATTCACTTACACCCTGCATCCCTTTGCTCCCTCTATTTATTTACACCATGCAACCCTTTACATCCTGCATCCCTCAACACCCAGCATCCCTTTACAACCAGCACCCATTTACACCAGGTATCCCATTTCACCCTATGCCTGTCGACATACCCAAATGCTTCCAATCTCTTCTGGTAGACTTCCACCTGGTGCTCAAGGGAAGCTGGTTGACTCTGACCAAGACGGTTGACATCAAAGATGGCCACAAGATTGTCCAGTTTGTAGTAGCTGGCGAATGCACATGCCTCCCAGATGGACCCCTCTGCGCTCTCACCATCACCGACCAAGCAATAGGTGCGATAGCTGAAGACAAATTCAAATATCTGTAGTTGTCATCAAAATAATATGGCAAGTCTAAATACTTTTCCCATTCTGGACCAGCCAATCAATAATAAAGGTAAATGCTATTTTGTAGGTGGCATGTATAATTTATTTGTCAAATGGCAATCTTTCCCCCTCTTCCCTCCAAAATAAAACAAAACCAAAACCAAAACAGCTGGTAATGTTTAGAAGTATGTGTATTTTGAATTACAAACGTTAATATTTTTTTTAATCAAATATTTCAGTTACTGAGCAACATACTATTGTATACTAGCTGTGCTATATAAAGTGGACACAATAAATCATTGTCTTCTGAGAGTCATCCAAGTGTTTTTAATTTGGTTTCCTCAAAGCTTTCCCTGAACATGCAGATATTTGGGATCACCATCAAGAAAAACATTGACAATGGTTAAAGTCCAATACCTCACTCACACCCCCAAACCAACTCCACACCGACTCTAAACTGATCAATTCCTGGCCATTTCAGAAAATGTAAACTTTTTGGGGGTCTCTCGTCAGTCTGGTGTTGGTCTTGGCGGGATGACTGAGGTAGGTACTAGGAGAGTTACTTACTCGGCCTTGTCAAAGTACTTGGCAGTATAGGCCATACCTGCAGCCACACTCAGACCCTGTCCCAGTGAACCAGTAGCCACATCTACGAACGAGAGTCTCTGCAAAACACACATTCAATATCTTGTCATTGCTTCATACAGTCAGACCCTGATGAAACATTTTTTGATATTGTCTGATTTCTTTTTTATTTTCATGAACATTGGTAGAAGGATTCAGGACCTTTGTATGTTGAGAGAAAATGAATTTAATTAACAAAAAAGAGGTTGCTTTGAAGTCAGAAACAAAACAAAAAAATAATTGAAATAGACATCAAAATAATTATGTGACATGTCTCAGCTATCACTTAATATTGTTGATTTGATTGAAGTCCTTGAATGATAAATATATGTATTAAACATGATCTGTGAAGTAGACTACAAAAAGGAGAATTGACAAGGTGTTGTGATCCCCATAACAGAGGCTCTAGCTTCACATTCCAAAAAGGGGCAACGTAAAGTTTTGAAACCCCAAATTAATAATTCTGTTGACATTTTTCTACATGCCATAGTTTCCAAAATATTTCAATGGAAATATAACTTAACAAAACCTGAAATATCTTTTGTCAAGCTTAACCTTCTCTTCCCTTGACCCGACACCCTGGAATGCACTCTAAAGCACTCAACTGTAAAACCTGTATACATGCTACACTGCTGTTTGTAAAGCAAATAATGTGACCTAGAACAAATTTGTCTCGATGGCAAATCAACATGCCATTTATCAGTCTAGACTAGTTTGTAATAACCAAATGATGCCATATGGTTTAAACAAGAAGACGTCCAACTGTGTGCATTACAAAAAAACTACTCTCAAAGTGACAAGAGGTTCTGCATGTTGCAGGTTAGTAGCCAATGAATGTTGTCCCCCTTTCATTGGTGTGTAAATGACGAACGATTACATGACATTGTGACGATCTAACTTCAGAGATAGCAAAATCTAGCATGCAGTGGATCGCACTATGTCTTCTAGTGAGAAGGGGGTCTACTTACAGGAGTAGGATGTCCCTCCAGATCGTTGTCAATCTTGCGGAGATTGTTGAGGTCGTCGACACCGACCAACCCAGCTTCAGCCCAGGCTGCATACAAGATAGGAGCAGCATGACCCTAAAGAAGAAACACAATTAATCATCTAAGTCAGTTATGTATTTCATGCTTAGAAAATCTTTAATATCAAATTATTTCAAACACACGATCTCAAATTTGTTATCATGTACATGTATTTTAGGAAACTGTCTAAGATTTGTTAGTGTACTTTAAGTTCTCAAAGTTCTCCTCATGCATATGTTTGTCATTCAGCTGTCTGTGCTTTGTTGTCAGGGTTTTCGAGCCTGTCATGAAAATTTTAGGTATACGTGAAATATGTCTTTATGCAGAACTCGGTCGAATGAAAGAAATGAAAATTCCCATTATTCCAACAGTTAGCATATTCAATAGTGTGAGCAAACCTCGTTTTTTTAAAAAACTATTTTCATGATCCAATGCACCAATACAATGCTACAGCCTAAAACTAGCAAACCTTGCCACAGAACAAACAGAACAATCACTCTATCATGAGATGGATATCCCCTAATACTTCAGTCACACCACCAAACTCGCACCACATTGACTCCAAACTGTCCAATTCTTGGCCATCTGGGTTGATGTCATTATTTTTTTGTTCGGTCCTTATTTAGTCTGGTGTCGGGCTCATCTGTGTAACTCGAGCAGATTCATGAGCAGACAATACGATTGTACTTTTGTAGGTGACGCGACATTTGCTCCTGCTACAATTGCTCCGGGCTTTACTATGTCAAAGGTATAGAGCTGGTACAGAGTTAGGGTTTGGGTTAGGTATAGTGATGGGTCCAGGGGGCGTTTCACAAAGATCCTAAATTGAACTTATCTGTAAGTTGGACTTAACAATTATGGAAAGCCATTAGCATCTATGAAATTATTTTGTGAAAGTTATTTTAAAAGGCATAAAATGTTGATTCAAATCATTCATATTTTCTATTATCAAGGAGGTTTCATGTTCTTAATGTGGCATTTATAAAAAAAAGTCTAAAATACTTCAATTTTCACTTTTGATTATATTTTATTCTACGTTTAAGTCCAAGAGGTAAGTTCAACTAAGAGTTAAGTTCAACTTAAAATCTTTGTGAAACCATCCCCCAGGATTGACGTTATGAATTCGCTTAGAGTTTAAAATTGAGGTGGAGCACTTGTGGCAGGAGCAAGTGACGCACGACCCGACCCAGGATTGAATCCTGACTGCTGACCTTTGACATGATGAAGCGGTCACTACCGGGGTCACGTGGCTTGCTGATGGAGTACCTCATGGTGTTGAAGAAGAGCACAGACATGATCTCTGCAGCAGAGCAGCATGATGTTGGATGTCTGAAGAAGAAAAGGAGATAAATGAAATCATAACTGAATTGAAATGAACTTAATGGATGTACTATGACATTCATTCGCCTTGTCCTTTCCATCGAGTTTGACCTTACATGTCTGTGATAAAGGTCAAATTTAATACACAGTGTTATTTGAGGTCATGCATTTTATGACACTACTTTACTTCAATGCATCTACATGTAGTTGATCTAAAAGAAAATTGATGATCTGTTTCTTCAAATAATTTCGAACCAAATGTTTTTCACTTTAGTACACTATTCTTGTTATAAAACTTAAATTTCATTTTTTTCCAGGTTTTTTATAATAGAATTAATCAACCGTAACACATTATGTGATTTACTCAAATTACAGTTGTTCCAGATTACATTTGTAATAACAAATTAAAGCCCCTCTTAAGTGTTGGGAGCCCCCAAAATTTGATGGAAAAATTTCGCTTATAACTGTTTCATAATGTGAAAAGGATGTCATTTAAGACACATTTCTTCAAGAACTTTTAAAACAAATGTGTTTGAAGTTGAATATCCAAGAAAGAATACAACATTTAGGTTTTCTGCATACAACAGAAAACCCTAATTTTGTATTCTTTTAACAATATTTGTCTTTACAGTTCAAACACATTTTTGGGGGAAATCTTTGCAGAAGTGTGTCTCAAATGACATCCTCTTTTCCTATTACCTATTTCTGGTTCTACTAATTATTCCAAACTATCATTTGAGGGATCCACGGTCCACAGTTGTACAAGCATTGCTTTTAAGTGGGCCTCTCTGTTTCCAATAAATATGTATTCCTTAATTATTGTAAATTATTATAATTCATTTGTGATGATTTGTTGAAAACAGAAATAAAATTGAATTGAATTGGAACACTCAAAGTAGGTAATGCAATGCCGACTTCTTCCTTTTTTTACAAGCTACTGAATTTCAGTATCAACAAATTGCAAATCCCCCAAACAAGGAAGTAAATTTTTAAAAATATAAAAAAATAGTACAAATATTTACAGTACCAGTTACCTTCTGCTACCAAGCTACATTTCCTGCTAAACCTAATTCTCTGTCTTCTTTCTTTTTCCATTCTAACATATTTTACAGACTAACATGTACCACACAAATATAATAAGTAGTATCACATACATATATCTTTGCTTGTTTGAACAAGCAGTCAAGGGTAAAAGATAACTACTGACTGACTCAGCTTTTTTTTTAAACTGCACAATCCATTAAAATGAACACAAATTAAAGTCATAATCTACATGTATGCAGTATTTTGGTTCACAAAACATGCCCACTTACTCAAAAACCCTATAAACGATTTCGGTCAGAATTAAGCCATTCCTACCAGGTCTGCTGATCACAGTCCCCTGATTTCCAGAGACACTTCCTATTTCTATTCAAAATGCTTCCTCAACTGATCAGAGAATGCTAACTATCCAAGCCCGGACAAGCAAACCAGTCGTGATGCATGATGCTTTGATACTTCCACATAATTGTATTTTCTATGCGATACATCGTAAGGCTAGAAAATATTGTTTGTTTGGTTCACATTATTTATTACATAACAGGACGTAAGATGTGTGTTATAGGCATTTTGGGATTGCTGAGCATGATAGAGCGTGTCATGCGGAGAAGCAATTTATGGGTGTAGTAGAAAAGTCACTCTAGCCCCTGTCAACCACGCTTAGTACAGTACATGTAATTTTACATATCTTCTTAAAATTAAATAGTTTTATCGCAGAGTAAACGCCATTTGAATTGTTTCAAAATTGGTTAAGCCAAATACGTTCAACTTTCAGAACAGTGTGACAAATCAACAAACTAAACGCTGCCAAAAAAGATATTGAAAAGGTGCACTTAATCAACCAGCCAAATTGTCAGGTTGAGTTAAACAGTGCATTTCTGTCATTAGGGTTTTCCAGAGCTTTTTTATCTGTTTTTTTTTCTTCTCCAGCCTAGACGAAACGTCTTAATTCCTTTATAGATTAGGTACACCCTTTTGTGTACATGGGTGTTTGTTTGTTGCATGCATGTCAGACAAATCACCAGCTGTCGCTTCTAGCCGATACTGACAGGACATATCCCATGTATATATTGGTGTATTTTTTCATTATTTCTTCTTCAATGACATATGTGTTGTATGTAATGGTGTAAGGAGAAAATGAGTGTTGAAAGAGGGGTGTATTTTGAACTTCTAAAGGACACACCCTCAAAGTGGCTCAACACTAAAAGGTAACAAATAACATGTGGGACCCAAAATCTTGTTACATGTACTTGTGCATACCCCTAAAAATGTCAAAACATTCATCAAGGGCCATATACATTTATAAAGGGCTCAAAGGGCATACAGTATACACATAGACACTACAAATGCACTCCATACCCATTTTGAAAAAAAGCTAGGAGGTACGAAATCAAGACCAGATACCAAGAAAACTACCCGGGACAGGAAGGAAATACCCAACTAAACGAGCTAAAGGCAACTCATAATACAGCATGCCATATCATCTGTACATGGGTATTTTGCAGCAAATAAATTTTGTATAACATCCTGATTGTTGACTGATTTTACACAAAAGTACAAACAGATAAACACTTTTCTATACTTTTGGTTTCATTTTCAATAACAACCTAGATTCTTTTGAAGGTTTTGGTCATTGTTAAATACTCACTGCCTCGCTTTTGAGCAAGAAGGGAAAAAATGAATATAAAGAGAAAAATTTCGATAAACATAAACAATGGGACACAGGCAGTAGTTTGGTCATGCTTTGCTTTTGAGCAAGAAAGGAAAAAATGAATATAAAGAGAAAGATTACAATAAACATAAACGATGAGCCACAGGCAGTATAGTGCATCCTGGTGCCTCTATTCATGTGAGGAACCCTACATCAGGATATACATTCCAACATCACCTGCATGCCTTAATTTCACACAGAATAATATTACAATTGATATTTGAATTAAAAACAG
The DNA here is from genome assembly GCF_000002235.5 of Strongylocentrotus purpuratus. Taxonomy (NCBI): domain Eukaryota; kingdom Metazoa; phylum Echinodermata; class Echinoidea; order Camarodonta; family Strongylocentrotidae; genus Strongylocentrotus; species Strongylocentrotus purpuratus. The sequence goes on from NW_022145612.1 coordinate 50,715,292, forward strand.
AAAATGATACAAAAATCTATGAAAACTATAAATCTTTCCACACAATAGTGTTATTACGAAAAGATCTAACTCTTGATGCATTTCTGAAGGTATAAAGAGGCATTCCAATACCATTCATACTGTAGCAGGCACTATTTGTAACCAGCATAATTGAACTTAATGAGTGGAATTCACAAGCAACGGGTGGGGTACCCTCTACCTCTCTACCAGCAGAACATTTGCTTCCCTCAACATAAGGTACCTGATGGCGTAATTTAATAACACTCTGGTATTTGATATTCGCAATGGCCAGGTCTTTCATTTGTGCGGCATTTAAAACCAATCAGCTTGGAATTCAGTAGTATTAAAATTTAAAACAAAAAATTAGTATGTACACAGACGAAGACAAATAGTTTGTGAACATCCGAATTAGTTAACGAGTCTATTTATTGTGACTTACACTGGCTGGGCTTACCCATAACTTAAGGTGTTGTGTTTCAAACCTGTCCCTCATTATTTATAGTTTCTCTAATTCATACTAAGTTTCTAGTATTGTTGGTGTTGCATTTCTCCGTACAGCGAAAGAAATAAAATCAACATGTTATTTGATAAGAACAATATTCTATGCTATGTATACACTGTATAATATAGACAAATCAATAAGGGGTCTAATTTCTTTGCAGCTGTATTCCCCTTCGTGAGCAATTATATATTTCCTAGTGTATGACATGATTCTTTTCTTTCCTTCTACAATATTTAGGGGCATAACCTGCTTTACAATGTTCTCTATTTATATCACACCTGTCGAGTATTCAGAGCTAGTGGTGGAGTAATATAAGTAATCTACTCCAAACCAAGTCACAAGCTTTCATAGGGCTCTATTTGAGCAGGGAATCGTTTTAAATAATTAGTTACTATCACATCGTAGGTTGTAACTGTATGCAGGAGATCGTCATGTTTGCCGGTGGCACTATTCTTGATGATGGCTTTGCACCATCTTTGCATCTACATAAGCAATTCTGCCCCTTCAAATTTTCATTAAATCGGTTCCTTATGAAGTACATGTACATTCTCAAGTAGATTCATTAGAATTTTCCTCAGCCATCTCTCTCTAAAACAATCACTACGGTGTTAAATTTTCAACTTTAAAATCTGGAAAGCAATGTTTGTGACCCAATGAAAAATTTCTGCCCTTTAAATTGTATCAGGTAGTCAGTAAACATTCAAGAAGTAAATTGCACTGCATAAAAGGCCAATCTTCTATTGATTTGAATTAGCTTTTTGGAGTTCAAAATTTTGTTCTCATCATGCAAACTCTTCATGATGGTCCTTGCAAACTTAAAATAAAAGAAATTGTATATCCAAGGGATGGCATGTGGAAAAGATGCCAGACGTCTTTAGTGAGTACTGTTTAGAAACTTCTTAAACCATTTTCATGTTGCCAAAGTGGAATTTTAAAACATACCCTGATCCAGCAGCAGTGGTACAATTGATGCTGTGCACTCGGAGCTTGTTGGCAATATCCTTCAAAGCCTGTTTTCTGTCGTCAGCAAGAGTAGCAGACATGATGCTAAACAGAGTGTTGCCTCAAATTTTACACAAATCTGACACAAGAATCTTCAAAATATCCCAGATACAAGCTCTGATCTGACTGTGCTCAACGATGGGATTTACACCACACCCCAAACTAAAGAAGCAGTAGTCAATACTCTCAACCAAGTGGATAGCCAGCAGGATGGTCGAGTGTGGACGAGAGTGCACAGTCACGCCTCTCTCTATCTCTCTCAGTTTAAAAGCCAAACACGCACCAGTGCACATCACAAACCAGTGCACATCACAAACCAGGAAGCAGAGAATGCTCTGGGATTGTTATGCAAATATAGAGAGATTTACTGGAAGCAAAGGAGGCCAAACCGTCTGTGATTTGATACAAAACAAATAATGAACAAGTGGAATAACTAATGGGACATTACACTTGTTGTGTCATTACGCAAGTCCAAATGTACAAAAGTTCACATTTTTACAGAGTCAAGTTGGAATGACTAAGCATAATCACAAACTCTTTGTAAACAAACTGTAAAATGTAGAACTTCAAAATCAGACAAATCTCACATTTCTGTTTGAAAAACAATACAGATACAACTGAAGGACAGGCATTTTGAATGGAGGTCCCTATGCATGAGACTTTAAAAAGCAAAGTAATTTAAACTTCAGTGATACAATGCTTCAAAAAGTACTAATGTATTTTAATTCATCAAATCAAATAATACATACCGGTAAGCATGCACATTCAAGTGTATCTGAACAATGGACACACCATAATGTAGAACATGAATTGCCCTAAGTATGCAATACTCTACTGTATGTCATTCCAAAGTTCTACATCTATTATCAATGAACAAACTTCTACTCCAGTTCTTGCAGGGCGTTCAGGATTAGTCAGAACGAATCTAGTTTTTCAAGGATCTGCATGAGTGATCTTGGTGCCTGGTAAATTTTAGTTGGCATGACTAGACAGAAAATGGACTTTCATTGACCAACAAACAAACAAATGAAATTAATGCATGATGAATGCATGAAAAAAAAAAAATACAAACTTGGAACAAAAGAAACATACACAAACAAGACAAATGATTTTCACAGAAATATTATATCTAAAATCAACAAAATATGAAAAAGGATACAGAGACAATTCTTCCATTCGTTTGCACCTAAATCCCTCAACGTACATGTAGGCCTTTCCCTTTTCTTTCAATTATTATGATGGTATTATTTGTCTGCAAACTTTACTGACATGTTTCTTCTAGACTCAAACAGCTTTCCATGGAAGAAGGAAGGGTTATATTTCCACTGAATTGATCATTCTACATGTGCAATAGACAAAATCAGAGTGTACAGTACATTCTCTAACCATAAAAGGCAGTGCCGATGTCTATAAGAACCACATATTTGTAATAATTTTGTGTTATAAACTGAGACTTAAGCCTATCGAGGTAAATGGTAATTGTGATATCATGCAAATACAAGTAGAATGTTTTTGTGTCCTTGTGTTATAATCAGTGGCTCAGAGTCCAGCCATTGAGGGGCCAACAGTCTTAGACCCCATTCTCACTCACTTCCTGGACCGATCCACTGGATTGCTCCAGAGGAACGGTTCGTTTATGTTCACACCTGACTTGCCAGACCTCTCTTGTTGCTATGGTAGCACTAATGAGCTAGACTGTTCCTGTGGTAGCAAAGATCAGTGGGTCAAATGTTACGCGCGATAATTAAAAATCAATATGTATTGCCTCATCTTCCGCTATATTAAGTATTTTTTATCATTCCACATTTTTTCTTTCTATCTTTCCTCATGTTATTCTTTGTTTCCCTTCTATCATTTTCTCTTTCTATTTTTCTTATGTTATTCTTTGTTTTTCCATCTTTCATATTCTTTTCTATCTCTGAATTTTCTATTTCTGTCCTTCCTTACACTTATTCTAATTTCTTTTCTTCTATCACCTACTCTTATGTTATTCTTTGCTCTTATTATTCTTCATTTTCTCTTCCTATCTTTCCTTACACTATCCTTTGTTTCTTCCTTCTATCATCTATTCTTATGTTATTGTTTGTTTTGTCATTCTATCATTTTTCTCTTTCTTTCCTTATTAAGCGGAAAGCCAAAGTCATATATCATGCTAAGTTTTTGAGTTGCCTGCCAGGCTGCCACTACCACATAAACTAAGCATACCTTGTTAATTCAAAAAAGATTTTGTCATAACACATGATATTTCAGAGATGTTATTTTTCTAAATTGTAGCAAACACCCCTAAATCAGAGGGGGCGTCCAAAAAAGAGGCACTTTGACGAAAAATAGTAGCATAATAGCAAATCTATCCATGAATGTGCCTCCACCCCCTTTTTGGGGCTGGCGTTCTGGGCAGCCAGGATAATGCCAATATCTTGCCAGCAAACTATGTTCTCATCAGCCCCTATCACAAATGTTATAATGATGCTATAGAACAGGGATTCTCAAAATTTTTCTTTGATAATGACTTCTATGAAAGCTGTAAGGTCCGAAACATGGGATGCCAAGATTTGCCTGAAATTATTAATGTCGATTGAACTAAGTAGAACAATGTACAATATGATTGCTGGAAAGCCGGGCACAACTCAAACATTGCTCATTTTTGTTTCAGACTTAAACAATCTACTCCTAAATTTTACAGTAATGACACTTGTATACTGAAGAAATGATGCAGAGCCCCAGGACACTTTAGAGTTTTAGCAATTCAGGGAGCTCCGACGCTGACAGAGCAAATGTGAATATTCGTGATATAGAGCCATTCACTCGGAATTGCTGAATATGCAATAGTGCTGTAACATCACGAATATCTACAATTCTGTTTAACCGCCAGTCAAAACTGACAATTTTTTGTTAAACTATTTTTTATTTTTTTTAATAAATTTTTTTTTTTTAATTAAAAAAAAAAAATTGTTTTTTTCTTTTTCTTTTTTTTTTGTGTCCAGCAAGCCAGGTCCGTGTGAAAAAACGGGAAGGACTTTCATTTAACTGCGAGGTACAGTTGAAGGCGCCGATTTATGCTTGTGAACTTGTCACACATAATAGTAACAATGTCGTTTTCAGAAGAATGTGTAAAATCATTAATGTAAATTAAACACAGTAGGATAGAACCTTGTGGTACGCCATGTGTAAAAATTGGATGAATTATTATTATAAACTACATATTGAGATCTATTACACAGATTACTTTCAAACCAAGATGACAGAAAAATTGGAGTGTTGTTCTAGTTTCCGAGTGGTGAGTCAACACACCGATTACTGAGCTGGGAGACATTACCAGGCATAGTGCCAGGTGGAGGGGCATAAATCGAAAATTCAAAAAATTATAAAAAATTATTTTTTTTAAAATTAAAAAAAAACAAAAAACGGGAAAACAAAATCGCCAATTGAAAACGGAATCCGCCATGGGCGGTCGGATACCGAACAGTTTAAACGTTTGACTACAGCACTAATATGCAAGAGGTTGAGAAGGGCTCTGTCTCCTTGATTCATGCATATTCAGCAATTTCGAGTGAACGGTGCTCTATAATATGAATATTCATATTTGCTGCGCCGCTACCGCAAATGCGTACTGTCTCTTCGCCATGTTGAATCAACGATACAACATGGATGAATCGTCGGGTTAGGAGGAAGAATCACGCTTTTTCCCATCAAAGACTTAAAGTGACTCTGTAACATTGTTGAAGGTTCATTACAAAATTGTGTGATTTTGGTATTAGGGTGTCTGATCGCGCACCCGATGTTGTGCGCTAAAATTCTTCCCATAGAGATTACACGCATCCCTATGCAGTCTACGTGCATTGCGCGACCATGCAAAAAAAGTCAATTTTTTTTTTTCAATTCGAGATTCAAACCTTTATCTGTTGTGATCCTGAAGGTGATAATCAATAAATGAGGTGTCATATGAAAGAGCAGGTAAATTCCAATATTTCTAAAGGGGCGTAGCCCCCGAAATTCTAAAAATATCTTGGTCAAAACAGCAATTGAAACATTGTGTCCTGGCTAACTCTGAGGTTTGTCACTTTTGAGATATGACGCCCCGATCGATAAGTAGTCCCAGTCCTAAGGAACAATTCTATGTGCTTATATTTTCGCTAGCCCCCAGGGATCACAACTGATAACAGTTTAAAAATACCCTTCTCGCTATTTGGTGGATCAGCTAATTAGGGGGCGTGCGCTCCGCTCAGTCCAAACCATGGTTACATCGCGTAACATCTCCGCGCACGAACGAAACCCCAAATTCAAGTATGGGTGGCCATTCGCGGCATAGAACCCGGAAGTGAATACACGTTATAGTCAATGGCAATATCGCGGAGACATCTCCGCGATATTGCCATTGACTATAACGTGCATTCACTTCCGGGTTTATTGTGCGACGAACGCCAACCATACTAGTCAATGGCACATGTCGCGGAGACAGCGTAGCTCAAGCTGCAAGTCGCGGATTGGCATAGCAGCATGCGTACGATATGCATACGCTTGCATATCGCGCGATACAGCTGTTTGGCTAAATTTAGCAAAACAACATCACTCTGCGTAGACGTCTTTTTCATCGATTTTGACCAAAATGATATGAATATACCAGCGTTTTGGAGGGGCTGTAACTTTTGATAGAAACATCGGTGAGACTTGAAATTTGAAATGTATTATTCTGATAACATCTTTTATTCAAATATCAAACAAAAATGGTGAAAAACGATCCCAAATTGAAAATTGAAAAATCGTTCAGACACCCTATTGGTATGAAATGTTACATATTATCTTCCTTCTACTGTACTCTAATATGCAAAAAATCCTGAAAAAATTATAAAACCACAAAGATATTAATGGAAGGAAGGCGTCACTATCCCAATTTTTATTGTTAATAATGGTCTGTTTTCACTCAAACTTTCAGATTATCTGCAACTGTACATCTAGCATTGAAGTCACTACCTTAGCACCATTTTCTCTCACTTTTACAATGTTACCAAGTCCCTCTAATCCTTCAAATTATTATTTCAAGTGGTTGGAAAGATGCCCAGAGAAGTAAAAAAAAAAACATTGCAAGTCAAAATTGTAACTCTACTACCTCTTTACATTGTGAAAAAAAAATCTGATCCAACCCACTGTTTGAATCGTTTACAGAAACGAGCTCCGACGCCTTCGGCATCTGCGTCGGAGCTCCCTGAATCTGGAGTTAGCTAGGTCGGTGTTGGCGACTTAATCAAACATTTCGACCCAGTGATCGGCAAGTAGACCCAGCTCAGCTCAGGTCACAATTCGAATTTTCAAAATATTCTTTCTAACATCGCCATCGGTAAGTTCAAAAAATTTCCTTAGGTGTCAGCAATGGTCACTAAAGTATCAATTTTTAGTGATCTCAGTTGAGTTTTGTACAGTGGTGTTTGAAATGTTGTTTAATACACAGCCATGATATGGTGCATGCGCGTGGTGTACACATTCGTTCGACCCGGAATACTTACCCAGAACCTGCGGCACTAGTCGACGAAATGCTGTGGATTCTCAACTTGTTTGCTATGTCTTTCAGTGCCTGGAGCCTCTTGCTGTCTGGACGATGATATGGGTCTGTCATTTTTACTGATTCTGGAGTTAACTGCTCTGACAAGTTGGACTGGGCTAAGTCGAGTGCTTGATCTCTACCAGGCAATGGATCTGAAGGCCAGTGCACAGTGCAAGTGATTTTAGGCTAAAGTTCACCCAGTTGATCGCCACAACTTCAGCGATAACATGAGTTGGCAAAATGCTGGTATTGGTCGCGAGCGAATAGTCTTCGTGCACGGTAGGAGCACGTGTAAAACACAAGATTAAAAAATGCACAATAGGTGGTGAGTCTAGAGGCGGCAGCTGAGGGGGGGGGGGGGGGGGGGGGGGGGGGTGGGGGAGGGGGGAGGGGGGGTGAGAGGACGGGTGCCGAAGTGGCCCTTATGAGGCTTTTTATGTGTAAAGCCGTTTTATTGCCCTTTGCGACCAACCCCAAAAATTTAAAATCTAGGGTCTACAGCGGCCGGCTTTTTAGTAATTTTTTTTTACCGTTTTTTTAGAAGAAAAAAATGTTAAATGAATTTAAAAAAAAATATGGCTTCAAAACTGAAAAACAAAAAATTATCAGCTTAAAGAGGGAAACAAAGCAACAACAAAAAATCGACCAACCGACCCCTGAGGTTCAGGCAATACAACCTTATCGCGAAACCTGCACCTTTTTACTTAGATAATAATGGACTCCTATAACTTCTTATCACAAGCAGATTTCATAGGGGGGGGGGGGGGGAGAGAATGAAAAGGCAGGAGGAATCCTATTTATTTATGTTTTGCGTGTGTTTTATCTAGCACAACAATCTCCTTGGCACGAATAACATTTTGTAAACATTTGTACAGTGGCAGTTTCTCGAGCTACATTAAAATCGACAATATTGCCACTGCATCCTGTTTCTTTTTGGAACAAAATTTGAAAATGGTAAAATAGTGCACAACTCTTCGCTAAGTGGGGGGAAATATTACAAGAACGACAAGAAGAACGGGAAGTAGGAGGAGGAGGAGGAGGAAAAGAAGAAGAAGGGGAAGAAGAAGTAGAAGAAGAAGAAGAAGAAGAAGAAGAAGAAGAAGAAGAAGAAGAAGAAAAAAAAAAAGAAGAAGGACTCGGAGGAGAAGAAGAAGAAGGAGCCTGGAGGAGAGAAATTGAATCGATTTTCAAATTTGCCTCTCTTTTTCTCTCTGTTTCTCTCTCGGTTTCTCTATATCTCATTTTTGTCGCGTTTGTTGCGAGTTACGTGCACACAATAAAGAAAAATATTATTGAAGTAGGCCTAGTCATAAATCACTCAGAAAATAATGTTCATTAAATCGATGAACTTCAGCAATAACAAAGAGATTCGGTCACAGTATGTCATCCTGCTTCGGAAGACAAATAATTATGATCGAAGCTCTTTGCTCCGTAATGTCAACAGCGCCATCTACACTCGGAACGCATTTTTAAAAAAATGCAATATGACCTGTGCTGTATAATGTATTCATCGGGAGATGGCGACATGTCATGCAATGATAACATGCATGCACTGATACAAGACCCTCAAAAAATTATAATAAAATCTAGGAGTTAAAAATGCACCATGTCATTCTATCTAAATATAACAAATTTGTGTATTATGGGTTATGTTTTACCCCAATTTATGGAATTATTTTAAAAACAATTTATTCCTAATATATAGATCTAGATGATAGTATACATTCTCAGATTTTATTGAATAATAATTTGCCAATGTGTGTTTTGCGTGACTGCTAAAGCACGTGTATGATATGCTTATCAACTAGGGGACCTACGCCCTTAAATCATAAATGACAGTAATGAGGATTAATGCCCCACAAAAGGGCACTAATATAGCACATCGACTCGGTTTTGATCATGGGGTCTCACAGTTACGAGGCCATTGCGTTGTCACTGAACCATGACTGTACGCGGTGGGGGCTATAGGGTAGGGGGCAGTTTCCATAAATAAAATAAAACAAAGAAAATGCAATAAATTGTCAATAATTTATTGCATTTTACCCCGGTTCCCAACATATAAAGATCCTCTGGAATGCCATGCATTAAGGCTCAAGGCATGGGGACACAGAGGATTTTTTGCCTTTATTCAGATTCATGGAGGAAAAAAAAAGAAGCTCAGATTAAGTTCCCTGATCTTTCAATGACCTACCTTATGTGCCTTTGTGTTTTACGCTGAACATAAAGTCGCAGAATTTGTCTATTATTTTGTTTTTGCTTTCCTTTAACCCCCGTATGCCCCGGATTTATGTCCATGAATGTAATGTACAACCCCGATCCCAGCCTCGATTCCTCTCAGTTTACCCCTCCCCATCAAATTCATTTCGACGGTAAAGTCAAGTATTATAGTACATTTTGGAGCAGCGATTATTTTAAAATTAAATTCATACAGTTGAGACATTATACAATAAAACCAATCAGATTTGTTGGGTGGTGATGGTATAGTGGTTTATAAGATGATGAAGCGGATCCTAATCAAATGATTGGTTGAGAGCGTATACGTGACCAGACATTTATTTTGCCTAACACTAATGATGTGTATTATTTGTTTTATACTAATTACCGGTCATTAGTAAAATCACCCACACTCGGTACCTTCGAAACAGTTCAAACACCCTTGGCTATCGCCTCGGGCGTGTTAGACTGTTCCAAAGATACCTTGTGTGGGTAATTCTTACCAATGGCCCTCACTGCTGTGTTTTATTTGTTTAAAATTACCATTTTTTCATAATACCGTCATATACCATCATGCTATAGGAATCATAGCTTGCTCGAAAAAGGATAATAGTCTCACGCCCTTTGCCAAAACAAATATTTTGACCGTTTAACTTCCTAAATCTTTTTCTTGCTTTTCTTTATCACCTATTATTATTACCCCCAATCCCATCGTTTTTTATCACTATATTTGAGGTCAATCCGTCTTTATCAAAATTCTCTATTAAAAGTAAACAACAAACCATTTGCAAACTGAAGGACACAATATAAAAAGCAGAATACGATAAAAGACATGTATTACGTGACATGCTAATTTGAGAAGAGCAGAACGGAATGTCATTAAAAGCTTATTGAGGCTCTATAGACCAGTTGATTGTCCCGAAATTGTCAATTATGATGTCGAATAATATACATGTAAATATAAATATATCATAGTGCGGTGGCAGGAGATCATGTACGGAAAACATAACTGTTAAGAATAGTACAACGTAATCTTTAAAAGTATTTGAAATAGTTACATTGAGCTTTATCTTGCTTTAAACTTAAGAAATTGGAGAAAAGGGAGAAGAGAAGAAGAAAGAGGATAAGAAAGAAGAGGAGAACGATAGGGGTGGGGCTTAAAATACTGATGATAAAAAGAGTATAATTGATAATGATATTAAGTTACCATCACATTAATACCTCCATCGGCTTGTGAGCAATCAGTAGAATTAACACAAATTTAAACAATATGAATATCCGTTTTCAAGACCGATAATGTCTCATAAATTATATACAACCGTGTCAGATGTAGGCCCAAGACCCAAGCACCTATGATATCATGAGATATCTAATGCAGTTCAGGTTCAGTAGTAACTATACAAAGTGCGGAAAGTATGAGGAAGTTCTGTCCTGCAATCTATGCATGAACAAAAGAAATAATTATGAAGGGGAGGAAACCGAAAGTCCCTAATTAAACATCGCACCCCCCCCCCCCCCGAAAAAGGGGAACCTGGGACAAACATGTTTTGAAAGCTTGCAAGGTTAATGGCCATCGACATGCATTGTATCCAAAACCCCAAAACACAATAGGTTTGATAATTATAATGGATCATGAAAAATTGGCCATTCAAAACCCCCTCCCCTGGAGCCTCTGATGTGTTGTGTTAACGTTTCCATGCCTACCATGTAAACACTCTAAGGTATGACATTTATTTCACTTTTGTGATCAAGACTAGAGCTATCAATATTTCCCCCTCTTGTTTGTTTAATGATCGGTTGTACAGATTCTGGTACAGATTGTAGCTCTTGTTATTCATCATGATGCGTGCACGTGTGAAAAATTATTGATTTCTTTGTGAGAATGATGAGAAGGGGTTTCCCCTCTGAACGAAAAATTGGCATGAAGCAAAGAATAACAATGAACTTCAACAGACCATGCAATGGGCATATTGATAATTCAGGACCAACGCGTTGAATATTACCCTGCATCAAAATTTCTTAACTTTTATCATCGTATTATAGACCCCGCGCTTTCTCTCTCTCTCTCTCTCTCTCTCTCTCTCTCTCTCTCCCTCTCTCTCTATTTATGCCGAAAATGAGACCTAATCTATAGTATAACCAAAGTGGAACCCTAACCCTTAAATGCCTAAACAACTATGTGCAAGTGGTCGAAGAGGGCGAGCAAATATATGGTATCTATGGTGACAGCGGCCAGTATCCATGGTAAAAATGATTGTATGTTTGCATCACTTAAGTTCAGTATTGATTCGTTTTTGAGGCAACGTCAGGCAAGATATTAAAAATATATGATATTACGCATGAGGGTATACACAAATTTTGATAAATTCGTACGATTTGACATTTTGCATTATTTATTAGGTCGAACGATGTTGTAACTATAATGACCAGCACTATGATTTAAGATGAACATCTTATAAAATTGTATTACATCATGACATTCGGGCTGATTTTAATGTGTGTTAATTTTCCCAATGTTAATACTTTCATTTTTAGGTTTAGAATCCAATGCTAATGTTCATACATAACTATTATTCTGAATTCCAAGACTATCATGATCAATTTTTGAGCTTCATCTTCCGGCCTGGCAAACAATAATATTCAGCGTGTTGCTATTATATCAGTAAGAATATTCAGGACGCAAAATTCGTCTAATTTTTTAACACGATCACAACTACATTTCAAAAATCAATTTAAGGCAATTTTAATAGTCTTCTGCGTCAACTAGTTGTGCGAACATGATAATAACGTATTACGTAATCCCGAATATGATTTTTATACAGAATGACAATATAATATTGAATAGCCTACTCTTAAAGACCGTCAACACTACTGGGCCAGAAGGAATTAGAACACACAGCGAGGTCACTGACAGATGGCTATCTCATTAACCCAGCTCTCAACTAACATAAGAAAAAGAGGATCATGGGGACCAACTGGTACCGATTGGGGAAATTTTCTATATAGAGGGAGCAAGTAGCTACAAGTATAGAACAATGGGGCTTTAAGTTGATTTTTTGAAAGTAGGTGCGCTCGACCGTGTTTCTCATGATTTTGATGATTGTGATGCATTTATAAATATAATGCAGCTTTATTTTGTTCATTTATTCAAGTTCAGTTTGCTCCCTGCTTGCAGGGGCTCCCGGCTCTTCGAGACACGTGTATTTAGATATATATATTTTGCTAGACTTATATTGAGAGCTATAATGAAGTCACTCTAGCTGGTTATAACAATTATACTGGTATTCAGACATTAAACTAATTCGCCTAATTACATAATCATTTTCGTGCAGTGGCTTGAAGGGCTCTTAATTGAATAATCTCTGCTTTCCCAACATTAATTGTGTTAGATGCAAACATCGCAATTACGTAAAGGCCTGCCATATTCATTGAAATATTAATGAGAATTAATAAAAATTATTAATCAGCTGATAGGACTTTGTCTTTTTCTTTACTATTTTCTATCTATTAAAAGGCATATTGATTGATTCGAGTGGGGCCACTTATCCGAATAATAATGGTTGTTTGTTTTGATGATCATTTTACACTCACAAAATGGAAAAAATAACTAGTTTCGGTTTGCCCATACAAGGGTGTTATATCCTGTTTTAAAAAGGTTCCATGATATACAGTGTCACTTTGAAGAGACTGTATGCATACATGCCTAGAGTGAAAGTTGAGCTACAAAAGTAGTTCCCGGTAGAGACCTTGCTGCTCAGTGGACGTCCACGGGACAACAATCCACATTCATGATACTGCAAGATGTTGGTATATATAGGCCTATACATTCGTGGATCTTCTAACGACTGGTCTATTAGGATGACGGGTCTGACCAAACTCCATAATAGCAGCTCTACAAAAAAAAATTAAATTCGGCGCTGGGTTTAGGCTTTTGTTCACGTTTAACAAAGAAAGTTAGTAATTTTCCCTTGGTTATAGACACATGGTTGAGTTTAACTGAACTAGAAGAATACAGACGCAAGAAGTTTCATGCGAAGGTCGAAGACAGCGTTTTTCAACCCCTTTTTTTTCAGTCACTGCACACTTTTATAGAAATACAAATTTTCGCGTCACCTCAATCCCAAATTCATGGACAGAAGATTAATTTTGCACCACTCTGACACTCGTTGCGAGCGAAGCAAGCGATCAAAAAACAATAACACTTTTAATATGAATAAAAAACATTACTTTATAATCAACACACTATGGATAAAATATAAAATTAAGTGTGCGGGGAACTCACTGCCGAGTAACTATAATTATACAACAACAAAAAAATCATGTGCGGTCAATTTGATGCAAAAATATGAGGAGATTCTGACATCTCATTGCGCAGAATTATCCTGTTTCTAAACGTTACGAGCGAGTGAAGCGATCGAGCGTGGTAAAAAGGTATTGTCGATATAAAAGATACATTACATATTCGGGCACCTCGCTGTCAATTAGAAGGCTATTTGGGCATCTCGTTGCTCAAATATGGAGGTATTCAGGCACTTAGCTGTCGGAAATTATCATGTTTCTAAAGGCTGCGAGCGAAGCGAGGGAGGAAGAACGACACATTATTAGCTCTAAAATGCTATATCCTAATGAAGTTATACACACTTTAGCGGTTGCTAACATTTCGTTTTCACAAAATCAACGTTATTCCATAACCATTTTTTGTTGTTGGTTATATTAATTATTACCAATATTCTCTCGCGGCACCCCTAAAGATGTCTTGCGGCACCTCGATTAAAAAAACACTCAGGGTCCAAGAGATTGCCTTAAACGAGATCGAACATCTACGGGACTGAAATTCCTCATATTTTGACATTTCAATCCGCAAATAGGCCTCCAAACTACTTGATGAAGAACGGTCATATGAGTTTTGTCGTGATCAGAAACGAAATGTACCAAAATCTGCAGCTTCCGGTAGATGCACAATAGAAAAGACCGCAATAATTTTCAGTGTATAGAGGAGTCTCATAATTATCAAATGAACGTTAAAACCAATAAATATATCCACCATTCGTAAAAGAGTAAGGTGTAAAGTCGGTATATTGCACCTACAGCTCATGCACGGCGATGGTATAAAACAATGCAGTAATCTTCAGTGTAAAGAGATACCAGCAATACCAAAATAACACACGTTAAAACCCGATGTACTCTTTGTAAAAGAGTACTGGTGTAAATTAATGATCCGGTGTTTAACACCCGCTGTACCATAGTAGAAAATATTGCAATCATCTTCCGGATTGGAGGAGGCAGTTTTACCGGAAACGTGCATGGAAAAAATGAGACATTTTATTATTTTGTTGGCACTTGAAATGCTTTTTTAAACATTACGACGGTAAATGGCTCTTAACCTATGTTAATTATAACCGAATCATATTTTGATGAATACAATATATCCAAAATTTATATAGATCACGAAACTTTAAATATATATAAACATCATAGATCAGAAAAAATGGCTAATCAAGTTATAATGAAATGAAAAAATGTTGTCATTCATTTTCAATTGGTTGATGTTATAATTTCTTAATGAACAATGCTATCATACAAACCGATCGGAAGTGTAATCCAAACAATGCCCAAAATATTTTTTTTCTGAATGAATGTGGCCTCTATACGTTTCTGTAATTGTTATTATCTCTATAATATACAGTTGTCAATGTCTAAATTGCGAGTGTTTCTTTTCTTCATTCTCTTTTCTTTTAATTTTTCTTGTTTTTTCTATTCTTTTTTGTTTGTTATTTTTTCTTTTCTTTTTTTCTTTTGTTATTTTTCTTTTCTTTCCCTTCTTTTCATTTTTCGATTGATATTGTTCTGTTGGTTTTGCTTTTTGGGGCAATATAGTGTTCTAAAAATTCGAATGTATTTACATTTTTTTTTAAAGGTTTGTTTTATTCTATCACAATCAGTGACTTGGACTCGCAGTCTGCACTAATGACCATCATTCAGGAAGAAGAAAAAAACTACGAGACCGGTCTGCTTCACAATCGGCGGAGGAAATAATCTTCGCAGTTATATCATATCGCTGATAACTTTATTTGTTTGATAATAATAATGTCATATTGCTTCTAATCTTTGATATAACATAAATTTAGCGGCAATATAATTATTTTAGAAGCCTTACCAGAATTCAAGATTATTTCCTTAGTTCCACCATGGACCAACTACGAATGGACATTCGACCATGGACCTACTCCATGCAAGTCTCCTGCAACATACTGCCCTACTACAGGAGGTGTCACCTATTCACTATCGACATTCTCTTGTTTCAGTTTGTAAACCGAACAGAGAAGCCTTATGTTCCGTTCGAGCTGCAGTTTATTCCGAATTGCCTCGGAGATGACTTGGCACTGGCAGGGCGTGACAAAAATAAAGTCATTTAGGATGATGCATGATGGGGTTGGGGGCTTACCCAGAAAATTATTGCGCACTTACAAGGCCACTGATGGGGGAAGGGGCAGGATGAGTTCAATCCAGGCCGGTACGCAGGGGGAGGGGGGGGGGGGGGGGTTGGGGGTCGAACCCCCTCAATTGTTTTTTTGAACAAAACATCGGTCGGCCAAATTTTCGAGACTGGATGAGTCGTTGCGAAATTTCTCATCAAATCATGGACCACCCCCCCCCCCCAAAAAAAAAAGTGTTCTTACCCCCCCCCCCCCCCCTCCCGCTTATTCAACGGCTGGCTAAGTCGTTGCGAAATTTTCCGTGCGATTTTCAAATTGTAACCCCCCCCCCCCCCCACCTCGAAAAAAAAAAAATCCTGTGAACGCCCCTGGTTCAATCGTCTTCTGTCCTCGTGCTCTTCAATTTCTCACTTTACCTCCCCCTCCCTCCTTATCTATTCTGTTTTTTCTCTCATTTTTAAATTCTTTTTTACCACTTGATTTGAGGCACGTGCCATTTGCCTCCGAAACTAGGTCAGTAATGTGACTTGGTATTATAGTATTTCATTTACCGATGTTGCTCTAATTACATTAATGTTATGTTTCCACACGACCGTGCCAGCGTGAATCCGGGGATGGGTGGTAACCTATATTTAAACGTCTTTGGTGGTAACATAGCCCCCGCTGTCGTTGAGAGAGGAGAATGGCCTGTAAAAACACATCCTCTTATACTTTTCAATGAAATAAATAAAGAGTAAAATTGTTAAATCTTTTAAAATGTCACTTCAAGGTAGAAGACCATAAGCGTGCATGAAGCGGCACTTGTTAGTGTTTCATATAATGTAATTTAAAAGATGCACCGACAGCATAGTTAGGAATAGTAAAGCGATGTTCATTTACAAGGATAAAAATGAGTCAAAATGGTTCTAAAAACCCTTTATCAAGTTCGGGGGCACCTAATTTATTCGAATTAAAAATCCAGAAACGATTAATTTGTGCGTGGACTCGACGAAAAGCGCTCTGCATAATTATCTTGTAGCGGCCAAGGCATCATTGTACCCCTTCCCAGGGGCGTACGCAGGATTTTTTCAAGGGGGGGGGGGGGGGGGTTTAAAATCTGGCCCAAAATATTTTGCTCCCGAAAATTTGAAAATCGCGCCGGGGGGGGGGGGGGGATTAAGCGGACACTTTTTTTTTTTTTGGTCTCGAAATTTGAAAATTTGACATTTTTTTTCGTTGGGGGGGGGGGGGGGGTAAGGTCACTTTACGTTAGCCGTGGGCATAATTTTTTTTTTTTTATAATTTTTTTTTTAATTAAAAAAAAAAAAAAAAAAAAAAACCACTACAAAGGGGGGGGGGGGTTTAGTTTTTTTTAGGGGGGTTTACACACATAAAAATACCAAAGGGGGGAGTTTGAACCCCCAAAACCCCCCCCCTGCGTACACCCCTGCCCCTTCCCTATCTTGCATTACAATATTGTATGCCTAACTGACGAACCTGTCATCATGAAAATCCGTTCCCATTTTTACTCTAAACTCTACCTCATTAGAGGTAAAGTTAGGCATCCATCTGAGGTGAAAAGGGCCCATTATATGAAGTAAATCAGACGCCCTTATCAAAATAATGTTAAAGGGTCGGCTAATTTCTCAAAAACCGAAATGGTCACCTGAACTACACCGGATTCCAGAAACTGATATATACCGGATGCTTGTTCAAATTATTAAAAAAACTTTGTCAACTTTCCTCTTTACATCATTCTATCAACATCATAATCTTTGGTCACGCATAGCTCCCAATGATCCGAAAACTGGACGGTTTGAAATCCTTTCAATCAGTGGCCCCACGCCTGATATCCCCATTTTCTTTGAATAGTATTTCACTTTACTTCTTTAAAAACCATACAATTCTTAACTTTGTCCTTTGACACAGGGGCATGCAGCGCCTTGGGACCCCTTGGGCCTCTGGAAAAGAATTTCATGTGCCCACCTCCCGTCACGAGGGCACGGCCTCTCCCATCGTCCTCCAATGCCCCCCCCCCCCAACTCAGTGTTATTTAGGGTACGCATATGCGTGTTCCCTCCTTTTAAAAACACCTCCTAAGTCCGGTGTAAAGTCAATACGAGCCGGACTTTGGTGCGTGAAAAGTACCCCTTTACCGGACATTTTGGGAACACGCTGCATGCGGTAATTCCCACCCCGGAGTTGGGGGGGGGGGGGGGGGGGCGGGCTCCAATGCTGAATGTGTTTTGATATTTGTTTCTTAATCGATTTCAAAAAGCTGATATATATTTCGTATATTATCGGCTTACATGTATGCGTCAAAAGTAGGCCTACGTAGCATAATAAAGCTCAAGGGAGAGAGTCACGGAAGAGAGCGCATCATCAAGGCATAAATATTATATTTGAAATCTCTGCATGCATTGATCGAGTGCAAACTGGTGGTTGTGGTGTGCATGCGTCTATCGCGCACGCGGACCACATGCATTGTTTACATTTGCATGCAAGAGAGTAGCAGACGACTGTCAGTGATACGACGGAATTAGATAGCAGACAGATGGCGCTCAACAATGTTCAACACAACCCACCGCTATTCATCATCAAATCAACATGTTCTTGATCTTTTAGGAAGCATATAGCATGATCTGTTTTTAGATTCATTTTTATTGCTTCTGAAATTACTGTTGTGGCTGTAGACACCATGTCCATGGTTCACATGTCGTCACTTTTTATCGTGTCTGCTTTCGCCCTAATCGTCGGGTTACTAATCATCGCACAGGCTGCCGCAGAGAATCCCAGGTGCCGTAGTGAATACACATGGATCTCGGTATGTCAAAAGTCATAATTTTGTTTCATAATGATGAGTGAATATGATTGCGTGTGACTCGAATGATCAATTAAATGGCAAAGACCATACAATAATGATAGTTTGGCCCAAAGTTATTGGTTGTCTGACAAGTTAGAGCTACATTGTAATCTTGTGATTTAATTTGGAGACCACCGACTCGGGCCGTGGGAAAATATATTAATGCGTGTGACTCGATGAAGCGCTGCTTTGCGGAGCGAATTTAGAATGTTGGTTCCCTATTTCACGACAATACATTGCTCAAGTCAGCAGATATAGATCTAATTACGATTTTAAGTGTTAGAGCTGAATTATGAAATAAGCTCAATTTAAAACTTAATCAGTGTTACTGTCAGTTTTGTTTTTCCTGAATAATAAAAACCAATTACACAAAGTGAAAATGGTGATGAATGATGTTATGGCTAATAGTAATACTCATCATGACAGGTGTATTGGAGGGGGCTCAAAACTTTTGAAATAACCAGCAATATACAGGAAACCATTCCAGTATATTTAGCCTGCAAGACGTGGTTTATTTTATATGATATTTGAACTGTATGTCAATTTTGCAAGTGGTTATTTTGATAGTTGCATACAACAAAATAATTGAATCACAATTGCTGAATTACTTTTGTGAATCCTGTAAGATTCTTGCTATGAAAATCACTACCATTGACTTTTCATGCAGTTTCTGGTTTTGCAGTAGGCCTACATGTAGTTCATTTGGATGATGAAAATAACATTTTTACTATTTGTCCATTGTAAATATACATGTAGTTGCCTCAATTTGAATTAGTGCCTTATATGCCTTTTGGGCTTTGAAATGCCGCACATATATACTTTTCAACGTTTTTTTGATGATCAAGGTAACCCGTGGTCTACAATACATAGGGTCCATGTGGACCATGAACTAGCTAGGGCGACATTGTGACAAGCAAACACTACCGGTACTCTACAAGTAATAAGGAAATCCCAAACCGATATAAGGATTTGATTTACTTACATTTTGCAGATGTCTAGCTTGATTCAAGAGCAGGAACCATGTTAGTTGAAAGTGGTGGGGGGGGGGGGCTGGGGACAGCATAATAAAGAGCTATACAGCGAATAAAATTTGTCTTCTCACATGCAGCCCCCCCCCCCTCCCTCAATGCCTCTGTTTAGATGCTCTCTTTCTCATTCCTTATGTCTGTATGATCTACTCTGGACCAATCCTTGCTAATTAAAGGAAAATCCTGATATAGGTAAAGACCAGTATTGGAAACGCCCCACTTTCAAAAAATGAAATGGAAGCTCTTATTACCAATCATGTGAAAGAGTATGTTTTGACTAATACATGATGACAAAAATTTTTCCGGGAAACCCCGCCTACTAATTGATATATTTGGTAAATTAGTCTATCTATTGGTGTGTGAGAGATAAACGCATGTGTCGCACACGTGTGCGTAGTCCCATATGCATCTTTCTGTGTACAGTGTTTGTAACTTTACGAAGACTGGATCAAATTTCTTATCATTTTGATGATTCCAGAACCTTGCAGTACACACCAATACTTATATGCTAGAGGATCAAACTTTTCTGATCGATTCCACAACGTTTCTTTCACAATGCAATCGCATGACCATAACTGGTCTTTATCTTTAACTTAGCTAATTTTTACCTTAAAATCAAAAAGTATATTTAGCTGTGTGTGAGTACAAGTTATATCTATGATAGCCTTGTACAGGTGTGAGTGAGGTCTTACATGTACATGTAAGTCTATTCATCAATTCCTATCAATTAGATGTAATAACTTAAACATTTGCATTGTGCATTCATTTGATTATACTATATTCCAAATAAAATGTGCTCATAATGTTGTAGAAACTTCATTCAAAATGATTGTGTAACAAATAAAAATGGTGTACATGTAAATGTAGCTATATTCTGTTAATTTAATTTGTGTGCAATAAATCCTTTGGCAAACAGGCATGCCATGGAATATACAATAGTTATCTGCAATTCTCCATGTACAAACGTATTTGATTAATACATTTCAGCATTTACATCCCCCCTCCCCTTGGTCTTTGTCCTTGTGGTAATTATAGTTTATGACACTTTGGCTTGATATTATGTTTTTATTTTGTGAGGTGACGTTAGAAAGTTTCCTGTTAGATCATGATCAGGGGATGACCCCCATATTAGTCACTTGTTGATGTACCTTGTTGTTTGCTAATAACCCTTTCAGACTATAACATATTTAAAGGGGGATGTTCGTCAGCTTCCATGTGCAGTACATGTAGGTCATAATTTGCTGACACCAGACTTGGTGGAAATACCATTAGTTGGTGTACAAATCTCGCACACAGATAACACATAGTCCCATCAAGAAATAACTCCCCCCCCCCCCCCCTACCCTGTCTCTCATTATGTAAGACCTGTTGGTCATAAATCTGAAGGCTAATACTGGTGATTGACAATACCAGTTATGGGGTACACATCAAAATGGTGTCGAATTTTCCATGAGAGCCCACTACTAAGTGGCTTTAAATAAAAAATATACAAAATTCTTATAAAGAATCATCGTATAGCAAAAAGGGCATACAGAATTACATTGTAGATTAAACAACATTTAACGATTAGCATTAAATGCTATTTCTGGTCCTATTTATCCTTTCAATGTTAATCATTCACATTTGATTGTTATATTGATGTACTTTTTGTTTTGGATAATAAACTTCAAAATCAAACTCAACTCAAACATTGTGCAAAGTACATGTAGGTAGTGCAAAGAAACTGGGAGTATGCATAGAAATTGGACGTTGTACCTAATCTAGCCACCATAATTATGTACACTGTATACTGTAGATATACATGTACATGTTTAGGCAGAGATGATTTGCTTTGCTTGCTAGATGAATATGAAATATGTTTATTTAAAATGGGCGAAAAGTTTGCCCTCTGTCGCATTGTTTACCCATGTATTTGCATGAATATTTAGATAGACTTCCAGTTTTATTCTCTAACCGTATCTTTGCCACAACATTTTGAAGATCTTTTTTAGATGGAAGAGTTCATGAATATATTTACCGGTACTGGTACTATTCCACTGCTAATCTAATCATACTAGTTCAGTTGTAACGGTATTTGCAAATTTTGTCAACAAATATTTATACACATATGCAGTTTTAACTCTTAATCTAACTCATCATGATGTACTCATAGATTGCCACATTGTTTTGAAGTGTATTGTAGCATTGTGCATGTGACAAATGTTGAGTATGGCAGTCTTCTGGTTGCTCCATTAGTCAAATAAAGCAAATAAAGAGTTAAGGTCATGATCTATCCTGGTACTTCCCTGTAGGTGTTAAAGCTAACCACCAGTGTACATGTAGCCCATTGGTGTGCCATCTATCAAAGAAAACTAGTACAAGGTGCAAATCAGTGAAATGAGAAAAGACAAAGAAAGAAGAATACGAAAGATTTTGAAAGTTTGTTGAACTACATTTATGAACCGCATGTAGACTGTACATACTATGCTTTCAACAAATGGAAACTTTTTGATGAAAGATTCAAAGTTTATATTAAAAGAGCAGTTACTGATCCACAAGCATGGTGCAACATATATGAAGGCTTGATTATACATACTAACTGGTTAACATTCATGAAATTGAAAATATCTCATGCTGAGAATGAGATGTATGAAAAAGGAATTAGAGCGGCACTAACAAACAAAATGCCAGCAAAATAATGAAAAATCACTGATCCTAAGTAATGAAACATAAACTTTTCATGACATGATGAATATGTTGTACTACTTGTCTTCCACTTTCATTTCATGCATGGCAGAATTAATACTCTTCAATATAGTCTGGGATAATGATATACGTAAAAGAGCTCTTTCATATGACAAATTTGATTCCTTCACACTTATGTGTAAGAGAGTACCAGTATGTACATGGAGAGGGTGAGAAATATTTTTGAGCAATCAGCCAAAGCCAAGTTAAACCTTATAATCCAGAGGGGTTAAATTTCATGGTAGAATGAAATGGTAGAATGAAATTCAATGAACCATTCAAACAATTTTTTGAGGGATGGGATAATTCATTTACATGATCAATAGGCCCTTCACAGTTTGAAAAGGTTGGGTTCGTGTTTTAGTGGGTCACTAACTTTCATTGCCATCCGATATAAATGGCCGTACTATGACCTAGCTTTGCTGTTATTATGATCTTGTCTGTATGCCCAGACTGGTTCGTTCATGGGTTAAGTACCCTCTTTCTATTAGTGAAGTCAATATGTTTGGCACATCTCTAGAAGTATAAAAGGTGGAAAGTGGAACCATTTTTTGTTCTTCAGTGAAAAAATATTGTCAGGGACCCGGGGTACATTTTGTCATCAATATTAAGAACTGACGAATCTGATCAGTAATATATATGAAAGATTTGTTGGCTCATAATAACGCAGACTAGTTGGTACATTGATGATCACAATCTGAATGTCATTTTTAAAAAGGGGAGCTTACTATCCTCCAGAAATATCAATGCACTCTGAACTACTTATGGTCCCTAACTACAAGATTTATAACTTAAAAGTTTATAACCACGACCTTAACTTCAAGTTAAGAGACTGTTGTTTAAATCTTACTGATGATTACTGGTAGGGACTTGATAGTTTATGTTACAGTCCTGCCACCCCTGATTTGTGTGAACTAAACTCAAGTCCTCCATGAGTAGGTCTACATTATTACATCATAGAATTTAGAGTAGCTAGGCCTACAATTTAGAGTCCATTACTCATGGAATTTATGTTTCTTCCATATAGAATCATGACATTATACAGAACAGTTTATATATTTGCCAAGTTGCCTTCTTAAATTAAATGAAAGACCACCTGTTATAGTATACCGATAATGATTTGTCTTAGAACTCAAACAAACATCAAATATTTTTTGGTGTTTGATCCCCTTTAACTTGATGCGCGAGGCATGATGGCTCAGTGGTAGAGCAGTGGTTTTCGTAAACGGGAAGTCCCTGGTTTGAATCCAAGTCGGTCCTTTGGTAAGGCATTAATTCTCATTAAAAAGTCCCTCGGGGAAGTTTTAAAGCCATCGGTCTCCTGATTGCCTAGTACTTACAAACATACACATGCTTTCTTAGCAACAAAACAGCGTCAACTGCTGAGAGCCAGAAAGGTTTTAACGCATACTGTTTTACATTGACTCAATGCCTTTTTGACTGGCAGAGTTAACCCAACGAAGTATGAACCCTGGTATTTCAATATTGTGACGATGAATTCATCCATGACGTGCTCTCTTGACATGCTCCATTTAATGTGCATGCCCCTGCATGGTTCTGCGACTTGTATCGCCATTACACACTGCCTTCCAGCATTGATCTTGTTGGTGTGTCCCATTTTGGATTGATTTTGTATACTGAACTTCAACACGCAACAGAGCGTCATCCCAGTTCATTCATGATTACTTTCTCAATATGATTAACATTTAAATTATACATTAGCTGCATTTACAATGAAACTAAAAATCATTGATTTTTCTTACATTCTGGTGTTTTGGCATTAGTTGCATAGCAACTACAGGTATACATGACGAAAACGCCTGCCGAAAGTTTACTGACGTGACTCGCAAAAATTGTGTTTGGGATCTGTAAATGGACCTGTTGATGAAAAAGGGATTGATATGACCAATATGTTGCATTTATATCTTACTGATTGTGAATCTATTTTTAAGAATCCTTATTTTTATTTTAGATAGAAATTTACAAATTACCAGAGAAGATGTGATCATGAGAGATACCTGTACTTAGATGCTCTTCTGGTTATGAGTTTTACAATTTTCACCTTGTTTCTCTCTCTTGATTCATAACCAATGACCCAATTTTTTCCCTCATTCTTTTCACAGGGTGGCAACGAATATGGCTACGAGGCACTGAATGAAGATCTGTGTGGTAGCAGTAAGTATCAGAATATTAGTAGTTTCGGTTTTAAAAAATGAATAAAATGTAACTCATCTGAAAATTCTGAAGGATTGATTGGAATATATAAATAATATCTTCAAAGACAACTGAAACATACATGTACAGTAGATTCCATGACATTTGCTCCGGCGACAATTGCTCCGCTGTAAATTGCATACACTAATCGAATGGCTAACTTCAACCCTGGATTCAACACTATACCCTACCCTAAACCTAACCCTAAACCTAACATAAAACCCTATTGAAACCCTAACCCTAACCCTACATCTTAGACGAAATAAAGCCCAGAGCAATTGTCGCAGGAGCAAATGTCGTGTCACCGTACAGTAGGAAGAAAACATCAAATTGAATTTATTCAAGGTTAAAACAGATAATCCCATCCATACAATATTATTTTAGGAAGGTATACTTTTTGAGTACAGGTAGTAGAATTTTATCTCACCAATACATTTATATTCCAAATGACCTGTGATACCAGCTAATTATGTTTGCCATTCTATAAAGCACCATCAGAGTTTGAACTCTTCATTGTGTAGATAATTCTTTAACCTTAGTCTGTATATGGATCATTTCATCCAATGTAAATCTATACATTTTTCTCCTACAATAGTCTGCACATTGTTTTATTTTTGAATTTGGCATACATACATGTATTTTAGGGAAGGATTATATTCATGGCGACAGCCATGAGTTCTATGAAACAAAAAAGGCTGAAATAAATAATACTTACATCAAAAGTATAACTTGTCTCCATTTTGTCTCTTATTCAAAGTTGCTTGATGTTAATACACCTCCAGTTCTAAAGAAAGTAGGAATGGATTTTTATATTTGCCATTTTTTCCAATTTCAATTTCTTAAGTTTGTTTAGCCCCATTTCAGCCAGGTGTGCATGTATACCTTAACTGTCAGTCTAATATCCATCTGGTCTAGCATCAGTTTCCCTACATCCTATTTTTCTATCATCCACCTGTCTAGTCACCAGTGTGTTCAAAGCCTTTAATACACAACAATGTGTACCGGTAGTTCATTTGGTATAACCCCTAATTGGGTTATTATCACTTTATTTATTGCATATTTGGTCTAGAATTCAGGGTTTTTTTTTCCAGACAGGGTGACTCATATTAATTATTTTTAATTTGATCATTTTGATAATAGACCAAACATAAATATGCAACTTTTGATTACACCATGAATAGATGATACCCAAAACATATTGTTTTTTGTTATACGAGAGCTGTTTTGCATCATTCCAGCCTTAAATTTCTCTCTTTGCTTAATGATTTGTCATGTTTTGCTGGTAATAGTCCTTGAGTAAATCCTTACATTGATCAAGTGGTTTAATAGTAGACCAAACTTGCATGAGGTAACTTTTGATGTTCCTATGATAGACAATATTGTATATATATGACAAATGTTATGGTGAACATCAATCTTTGTGTTCCATAGGCAGTACCTGTGGCGGTAAATACCCAAAGCCCGATGGGCTTGAAGACAGACCGCCTCCTGTGGAAGATGACACAGTAGAACTGGACTTCTTTGGCATCATCTTGGACCCGACCAAGAACTCTACCTGTCTGGGGATCACCTATACTCTTAACCGTTATGGTGAGTATCCTTTCACTTTATTGTGTGTGTACGGTAATTGTGTTTTGAGGATATAGAACTCCCGACATGATGATGATGATGATTCACAGAATTTGTATGGCGCCATATATCTGTTTAAAAAAACTTCAAATGCTCCTCCAATAAAGTTAGCATTTAAATGTCTGAAGGAAGATGTGACATCCTTCGACTAGTCACTGCAGGGTCTAGTGGTTCACACCCGTCCTGGCTTGTCCTCGCCGGTGTGAAACTGCCACAAGTTCCCTGAGAGAGTGCCGTTAGTAACTTGCAAGAGCTACCGGTACTTACCCAACTTTGCAAGCAGCCTTCATGAAAGTGACAGCTACTACTACTACTAATTTGGGTTAGGCAAAGGCATCAACAGGGTCCCTAAAGTCTGGGGAGGGGGCACGTTGTGAGAGAGTAGTTCTCTTATTAAAGTAGTATAGGGACACTTTGCTAGGGAACAGAGTGACCAAGCAGCAGAATGCTGTGGGGGGGGGGGGGGGGGCTACCCACTTTCACGGTAAAGACATTTTGAATATAGGGTATTGTAGAAGATGGCCCTTTAGAGCCGTCCTTCTTTGACATCATCTTGAACCCAACCTATACTTATTATTGGACCTAACCTACATGTGTACACTTAAGAATAAATGATCGATTGAAAAGACCCATTGAAATATTAGCCCACTTTCGAATTGAAAAGCCTTCCGAAAGGATAGAATGGACAGTGTTTGATCCTGATTGAAACGTTGAGGATGCGTTGGAGTATGCAGCTGAATCTACAATTGTGTCTTTTTTACACACGCCATGGTGAAACTACAACTGATTCCTTTGTAACAGTTTTATTGTCACTGACACCTTGATCAAATGTGTGCTGGCAAACTAAAATTAGCTGCCCATTTTCAGTCAGACCGCAGCTCTCGCCAAATCGCACGTATTTACTCAAGTCGTATGTACGTTTTTTCGCTCCTCATGAATACGTAATAAGCAAAAACATGGCACAGTTCTCATCTTTCTGCTATGGTCAGGATTCATTTAATGACATTGAATTCGTCATGAATATTGAGCCAGAACTATAAACATTATAATGTACTATTCAATAAATAGTGAGTGAAGTTTGAAAATGTGAAGAAAACACCAAATAAAACTTGCAAAAAAAAACATTTGAAGAGTCGGATATACATGTTAAATACCCATTTTTATCGGGGGTGCGTCTTGCTGAATTTTGGCTTACCACATAATGTAGATATTTTCCTAACATAATATTATACTTCCTGTCAATGTCTGTCTCAATACCAGTCAGGAACTATCAAAGTAGTAGCTGATGCATAATAGACTTCGGCGTAAAATAAGACATGGCCGATCGACGAGCGTTTCGCATCGAGATCAGCCGGGGGATACCACGTTATATATAGCTCTGCGTCGATTCGCGGTCCAACCAGTTTGTGTGCTAACCGTGAACACGCACGGGAGATAGACAGAGATTAAGGATATTCATGAATTACTCTCGTGTGTGTAACCCCTGGTCGTAGAGGCTTTGTATTGCCCCATATACTTATTATTGTGTACGATATTCAAGTGCTACATACTTATAGAAGTGAACGGAAAGTACAAAGTTGGACTAGGATACGCACACAAGTACAATCAAGTACAATATAGAATACCAGCTCTAGGGACAGAAGAGGGATTTAAGTGTCTATATAGGCTATTTTTGGCCAGGCTTTGATATCATTTTAACAAAGAAGACACATTATTCGTTATGAAATGTATGTTTGTGTAAATACTAACTTTTTTTTGGGGGGGGGGGGGCAATGTGATTGAAAATTGAAAATATGATTGTTCCCATCCCTGCTAATAGTTTCATGGTTGTAAAAGTTCTGAAATGTGTTTTTATATTTGTAAATCATGGGCTAATGAGAAGAGCCTTAAACAGGAATTTCTTTTGGTAATTCCCAGACATTCGAGGATGGTAATATTTTATTTCATAGTTCTTTTGTCCATTGTGTTACTCCAGTTCTTGTGTATTCCTGGAAATAAAATATTACAAAATTCTTTCCCTTATCCTTTTTATGCCTCCGCCACCGAAGGTGGTGCCGGAGGCATCATGTTTTCGGGTTGTCCGTCCGTACGTCCGTCCGTACGTCCGTCCCGTTTGACCGTTATCACAATATCTCAAGAACCATTTAAGATTTAAACTTAAGACTCGGGAATAGTATTTATCACCATAGGAAGACGATCTGATTAGATTTTGGAGTACGTAGGTCAAAGGTCACAGGTCACAGAGGTCAACTTATGAAATTCCTTGTATTGAGTTTGTTAGCGCGATATCTCAAGAACCATTTGAGATTTAAACTTCAAACTTAAGGATAGTATGTATCACCATAGGAAGACGATCTGATTAGATTTTGGAGCACGTATGTCAAAGGTCAAGGGTCACAGAGGTCAACTTATGAAATTCCATACATTGAGATTGTTATCATGATATCTCAAGAACCACTGGAGATTTAAACTTCAAACTTTAATAGTGATAGTGTGTATCACTATAGGAAAACAATCTGATTACATTTTGGAGCATGTAGGTCAAAGGTCAAGGGTCATAGAGGTCAACTTATGAAATTCCATACATTGAGATTGTTATCATGATATCTCAAGAATCACTGGAGATGTAAAAACTTCAAACTTAAGGATAGTATGTATCACCATAGGAAGACGATCTGATTAGATTTTGGAGCACGTAGGTCAAAGGTCAAGGGTCACAGAGGTCAACTTATGAAATTCCATACATTGAGATTGTTATCATAATATCTCAAGAACCACTGGAGATTTAAACTTCAAACTTAATGATAGTGTGTATCACCATAGGAAGACAATCTGATTAGATTTTGGAGCACGTAGGTCAAAGGTCAAGGGTCACAGAGGTCAACTTATGAAATTCCATACATTGAGATTGTTATCATGATATCTCAAGAACCACTGGAGATTTAAACTCCACACTTGTTTAAATTGCTCTATGGCGGAGGCATCATTTTCGACTGCGCGCAGTCAAAATTCCATCTAGTTTTTGTTTGATTTTGTTGTAAAGTGACCCGCGAAATATATATATATCTGAAAATTTAATTTTGGGGTTTGTTGGACCCTCGGATAGAAATATTAGTGTGCGGTGGGCTAAAGGGCTCAAATAAAACTTGTAGAATTCTAATTTTCATCTTCAACATCATTATCACAATCATCATCGCCATCACAATCATTATCATCATCACCATAGCCATCATCACCGTCACCACCTACATCATCATCATCATCACCACCATGAGGATTGCCATCACAATCATCGTCATCATCATGATCATCATCGTCGTCATCATAATCACCACCATCATCATCGCCATAATAATCACTGTCATCATTGCCATCACGAATCACGATCATCACCACCACCGACATCACCACCAACGATCGTTAACGACCAACATTGCCATCATAATCACCCTCATCATCATCACCACCATCAGCATTGCCATCAAGATCATCATCGCCATCATCACTATAATCATCGTCATCATGATCACTGTCATCATGATTGCCATCACCACCGACATCATCACCATTGCCATCATTATCATCATCGCCATCATTACATCATCGCCATCATTATCATCATCGCCATCATCATTAACCACGATCATCATCACCATAGCCATCATGATTGCCATCACCAACATATCAAAATATGTCAATACTTGACTATTTATATTATGTTTACCCTGTGTAGGTAGTTCGGTACTATTTCTGGATGAGATACAAATCTGCGAAAAATATCTTCAAACAAAATTGTTTTTCTCTTGTTGGGGGGGGGGGGGGGGAGGGGGCTATTATTTAACAGGTCTGTCATGCTAAAAAAATTCATGCTTACTAACCCTGAAGAAAACCAGCTCTGGTTTCTTCTGAATAGCCTAGTAAACAGACAACGGTTAAACAAAAAATGTATTATTTGACACTACTACTAATAATAAATGCGATAGGACTAGGAATAAAATTTGCATTTTCTAATATTTGTGTTTTATTTATGAACTGACTTTGACATTTATATTGAGACCATCACACGCATAAAATGTGTCGCTGAGAATAAAAGTATTATTAGATTTAAATATTGTTAAATTGTATAAAGGTGACAGTTCTTCTTTCTTCTTCCTCGGTAAATACTACTTCATACAACGAAGATTGATGTCTGTCAATGTCCTGCAAGCTTCGATGGTTGAGTGCGTCTGTCAGAAAAAACAACAACAAATGATTGTTGTTCAGTCAGTTTCTATTAATATAATAAATGCTTTGTTCGTGTGAAGCTCTGGAATCCCACCTTGGAACTTTGGAAGTATCGGAGTTTTTTGTTTTATTGAAAGGATTAAGCTGAACAAAATCCTTCTCGTCCTTCTCCCAAACTCCCCGTTCAACATTGTTTGTTGCAAGCCAAACTGCTGATGAGTCTTCAAATTAATAACCATTAAAACGAACAAAGGCATGGAGTCCAGCAAATGTTGATCCAGGAATGCAATGGAGACTGATGTGTGATGTCTGTCAATGTCCCGCAAGTTTCGATGGTTGAGTGTGTCTGTCAAAAAAACAACAACAAATGATAAAAACAATAAAATGGCTTAGTTCAATGTATGGGGTTTTATAAAGAACTTATCAAAGTAGCTAGCCATTTATGGTAGACAAAACTGGCTTGCTTTCAAATTTATTTTTTAAATGAAAACAAATTACAGGTGTCAGATTCATGAAGTTTTCCCTTCATTTTTCAAGATGTGCACAAGTTCTAAAATATAAGTGTTTAACTTCGGCTTTTTGTTTTAATTCTGCTCTGTTCATAATCATAATAAATTAATATATACAACTCGCACAAGGAAATGCTACTTATTTCTGTGGATGGCTGTAAGGTTTGAGTTGACCAGAAGGCAGAACCAAAGTTTGAGAATCCCAAATTAATAAAATTAATTATCCTGTAATTTGTCATTCTAATATCCAGCTCAGCTCAGCTCAGCTCAGCTCAGGATTCCAGTTCTTTACAATTCGATCACAGTTATCAAACCCCTTCATTACTTGTCTAAACATGTTTAAACCCTTGTAAATATACATTTAAAAAATATCATTTGTTCTAGATTTATAATAAATAGCAATGACTAATGAGCAGTGTCAGCGCTCGATTTATTTACATTGCTGTTGATTTGCGACAACAAAATCTAAAAAGATGACACAAATATATACACATGGGACTACTGTATGCGCCACACAATGGCACAGCGACACACAAGAAACCCTGCCATTCCTGACTAAAAGGCCGTAGCCATAGCAATTTCCCGCGGTTTCGAATCATTTTCCGTCTACTTCCGGTAGATTTCCAAAATATAGCCCAATAATTTGGGCATATTTCTTATTCAAACATTACTTGTGTCTACGTGTTTTCAACATCAAACAATGGACTGGTTATCAAAGTGGACGTAGGATGCAAAAATTCGAAATAATATTATCAATACCAGTCAGGAACTAGCAAAATGCGACACTATTTAACGAGTGGTTAATTTCTGAGGACTAAAAAACGCTCTTTTTGTTTGCGATAAAAGTAAGCAAAAAATCTAACTAATTTGGGCAAATTTGGTGTCAAAGAACAGCGAAAATTTCAGAGATTGACTTACCCCACGATTCCGCCATGATGAATTGCACTGTAAGCCATACGAGGGCGACAAAATGATGCTACCAAAATCCTGTGGCTGGTCTCGTGTTTTACGAGAGCGTTGTAAGCGAGCTTTTCACCGAACGGGAATCTGAGTAAAATTTGCCGCACAGCCTCATTATCGCGCACGCTGCGGTCTGACTGTTTTTAACCATGAGAAGATGCCGTTTTGGTAATCGCTGCATCATAGATTTCAGTCAGCTGGTATGCACCCAGTTTATTTTGTTTGGGTGTTTGCCATTAGGAATTAGAAGGAGGTTTCCAAACTTTGACACAGTCAGCAGTAAATACATGTACCATTACTACTGTAAATCTCTGTGTATAAGGCGCACCTGTGTATAAGGCGCTCGCCTATTTTGGGGGCAAAATTATTATTATTATTTTTTTTTGTTTTTGTTTTATTGCCGAAAACCCACGTGGGGAAGGACCCTCATTTAACATCGAGGTGCAGTTGAAGGCGCTGATTTGTGCTTGTGAACTTGTCACAAATAATAGTAACAATGTCGTTTTTAGAAGAATGTGTAAGATCATTAATGTAAATTAAAAACAATAGAGTACCTACATGTAGGATAGAACCTTGTGGTACACCATTTGTTATAGAAAAAAAAATTTGAGGAATTATTATTATAAACTACATATTGAGATCTATTAGAAAGATTACTTTCAAACCAAGATGACAGACAAATTTGAGTGTTGTTGTAGTTTCTGAGTGGTGAGTCAACACACTGATTACTGAGCTGGGAGACATTGCCAGGCATAGCGCCATAAATCGAAACTAAAAAATAACTTTAAAAAAAACATTTAAAAAAACCTTTTTTTTCTGTACCTGTGTATAAGATGCACCCCCGACTTTCAAATTTTTTTGGCGGCAAAAAAGTGTGCCTTGTACACGGAAATTTACGGAAGATGTGTCATAGAAGTATTTCCTCATAATGTTAACTATTTGCTTTTTTTTGCTCAACTTTTGGGAACTTGCCATATACCTCTTTTGTCAACTTTTTTCTTCTCACATAGATAGTGTCAATAAAATATTATACATGTACATACAGGCCTACTGGCCTTCACCAAAATATCATCTGCCCAAGGACTCAACTTTCCAGCAAATAAATATTGAAAACTTACAGCCCATAGCCATAGGAAACTTAAATTTGTAAGAAATGTGCTGGATATTAGACAAGTAGGCTTAGATTGATAAAACCTATTTGTCAACTAATTACATAGGTTATAGTACAAAGTTGAGAACTAGGCTTTGTAAGGTTTTAAGAAAATGGGCCATGGAATTGAGCTTTACCACTTGCACAATTTTATAGATTTCCCATATACTTAGTGGTATTGTGGGAATATCTTCCAATACTGATTGCAATCTTCATTTATCATTAATTTCATAGCTCTTTTTATTTAGAGTATCAAGTCTTGATTATGCTGTGATTGAATATTGAAAAGGTAAATGCTGAAGAGTATGCTGTATTCTTTTGAGTGAGTTACTTGTATCGTAGGCTAGATGCAATGTGTGTATTTGATGATGTTGGATGAATATCTTGTGGATCTACATGAATTGCTTTAATTTGAGCCTGGCACAGACCCTAATTTGGTACTTTAACGGTGCAATTCCTAAAGCCATGAGCAGAGCCTTGCTCTGTTAGTCTGACTGCGTGGGTCAAAAGCATCTTGGATACATAGCCTATGGTGTGCAATGGACCATACAGTAAGGATAGTCTTTATAGATCAGACACCCTGGTATGCACAATGACCGCCAACGGTTTGCGCTTGTAAATTATGCTGGCTGTGGGATGAGGAAAATGTGCGTTAGCCTGTGGAACGACCTCATCCAATCACCTGTACTTTCCTTCAAGGAGGAGGCAGGATATTCTTATCACGTATAGCTTCTACTAGTTCTAGAAGAACATGTAGAATTACCTCCATAAATCACTTCAATCAATATGTTAATTTTAGGATCATTTGCATGGACTATGCACTTTTCCCCCTTCTCTTTCTTCATAAGAACACAGAAATTACCCTTTCCCACTCTAGTCTTGATAACCTGATTATACTGAAAAGGTTGAAATTCTGGATATGAGCAAGGAAAACTTGATTGCGTGGTTGAAGAATGCAATGGACTGTCTAGTGTCTAGTCAAGAACGAAATTGCATCATGACGTTGCTAGAGACAAGGATCATTTTGTCTGAAATGATGTTTACCAGTGCATTGCACAAGTGTTTCAATTATCACAGTTCATGTACACCAAATCTTGATTTCGCTCCTGTAGAAATGGTATTGCATTTGAGGTGTCTAAAATTCTGAATTGTTATCATGCTTTAGGTGGGTCCCGGCCCCCCCACTCAGGGGTCAGAATGACCGCACGCGTGTTGCCAAAATATCCGGTAAAGGGGTGCTTTTCGTGCGACAAAGTCCGGCCCGAGAATTGTGAAAAAAGGGTTGTATTTGACTGTTCACCCGGAGATTTCTTTAAAAAGGGGGTGTTTTTCCTTTTTTTCTCTCATCTCTTTGGACTCCTGAGAAGTTATTCAGAATTTAGGGGGGTACATTGAGCATTTTTCCTGATTTAGGGGGGTCTCCAAGGCAGGAAAAGCCCACGAAAAGCCCGCGAAAAGCCCGCGAAAGGGGGGTTCGGAAATGTTGGCAGTCCTCAGATAGGGGGTGCTTTCAAAAAGAGGGAACGAGCATATGCGTACCCTAAATAACACTGAGTGGGGGGGGGGGGGGGGGGGGCCGGGAGGTGGGTATTTGGATTTAATCCTTTCATGATCTCCTTTATATCTATCTTTCTCTTTATTCAGCTCTTTTATATTGCCCTATGAAATCATTTGACAGATATCATTTATTCACAGACTTGCTAGTTTATTTGTAGTCTTGAACATTCTTCAAGTATTGTTTGCTACTATGTGAGCATTAATTTTATATATATGTTCATAACATGAACTCAGCTCAAAGCCTCGTACTCTGTTTATTTAAACTAAAGTAATGTGCCAAACTAAAAAAATTACTGTACATAAAGAAAAAAAGAAAGTGCAATCTGACTTGGAAAATTACAGTTCTCTGCCACACGGTGACCTCAGAGTTGTATACACTTCTATCTTCTTTTGAGACAAGAAACATAAAAATTAACAGGTACATAGGACATTTCGGCACTCACAGCATTCAAAGAATTCCTTCCTACCAGTACCTATTTAACACCCAAAATGTAGATTAATATCTTGCCAAAGGACATTAGTACCGTGATGGGACTCGAACCGTGGACCCTGTGATCCACAGTCCGAGGACTTATCCACTAGACCGTAACACCTCTTCAAGCATTCTGCTTACAATGACAGTCCTTCTTCCGAAAATAATTTTATAATGTTGGATATTGTTTGAGGAAATCTAGTATTTGTAATAGTTTATCATTTCGTTTTGAAAATAACAGTTTATATATGTATTTGCTAATTTATGATTCATTGTCAGTAAAATACTTATTGTACTTTATATTTTTATTATCGAAAACTGTAAACTTACATGAATGCAGAAGAAAATCAAATCAAATCAAATCAAATCAAACCTCTACAATTATAAACAGGTCTTAGTGTTTCCATACCTGCTCAGTGTTTTCAACTTTTCAATCTTTTTACACCAAATCTGCTTGTGATAACAGGCCATGAGAGGATTTAGATGAGGGTTTTTGTTGATGTCATCTATCACTTCTAAACAAGAATATATATTCCTCAATCCAGTATCAAGGTTTACTTGATACTAAAGCTGTGTTTTGTAAAATGAACTTGCTCAAAAATTATACTTATTTTTAAATTGAAAGATATGATAAATTTAATTGGAATACTTTATCTCCTTTTGAGACAAACATAAGAATAAAGAGGCATGATGATATCCCTTTTGGAAAGAAACTAATTATGTGTCATATAAAGGAGACGGAAACGTAGGATGCATGTGTATTAGCAGATCCAGTAGCACACCAGCTACTGCATGTGCCTCGGAGCTGGGGATTTAAATGATGACTTTAACAGGTTCATTTTTTCTTTTTTTCTTCAAGTGTTAATTGCTCCAAATCTGCAGGTGATAACAGGCCAAAGCGGGTTTGGATAAGGTGTTGTTTTGTTGCTATAGTGCTCATTTATCCCTTCCGTTTCTAAACGAGAAAAGATGTTTCTCTGACTGGGTATTAAAGTTTATTACCAAAGAGTATGATATTCATTTGGATGATTCCTGATGATAACTAGAACAATGATAAGCTGAGCTGTTAAATAGAATGACTACCGGTAGATCTTATCTAGGCCTGAGTCAAACCGTTTAACCGACGGTTATCCGACCGCATTCATCAAAACCGTTTAGCATTTCTCGCTCCGGTTAACCGTTATTTGCATACATTTTGGAATGTGCTAATAGCCCATGATAAAGATAATCAAAGAAACCGCAGTGTAATGTTACACCCTGGCCGCTGCGCGCCAGCTTTCTGGCAGCAGTAATCCCCATGAATGAATTTGTAAACAATAAAACAACCAGCCCCCTTCTCTCTTTTCTCACCCTCTTTATTCCCTTCTCTCTGCAATGTGTTCATCGCTCATGTACCTTTTCTTATTACTGCACTCTCAGGTCACAACTTTCTAAATGTTTACACATTCGATGGTCAGTTCCTCTCACATCCCTTCTCCCCCGAGCCTCTCTCTCTCTCAATATTAATATCCATCCCTTGCCGACTCGCCCCCTAAAATAATGTTCATTTATAAATAAAATACAAAAATATTGATAACAATAATAACTGAAGTTATCAATCAACAAAGTCTTGGATATTGTGAGTAATTTAAGTTTTTGATCATTCTTCAATTCAGCCGATTAACACAGCCACCCTTTCTATCTTCACTCATGTCCCTGCCTCGTCCATGCAGGGACATGCTAGCCCATGGATGCTCTCACACACACATGTACACACAAACCTCCGGCACCCAAATACACTGTACATACACACAGATGGAGAGCTCATGCTTGTCACATGCACACATGTGGGCGTGGCTTCTTGACCTCCCACTGAACTGGGTACGGTGAAAGCACGTGCGGTCACCAACCTGTAATTTATGCTGGTATCAAACTCCACCCACATAGCTAGAGAACCTTCCTGATTGGTCACTAACTTGGATCAGCTCATTGCAGGGTGTGTCTTGGGTGTGTGTGATACACACTTCCACATAATTTCATATGGCTATGATACATGCAGGGAGCTCTCTCCCTGACCATGTGCAAAACATTGCATTGCAAAGGCATATATAAACACGTCACAGATCAGCTATCTTCACAGAGTAACTTTGCAAGGTTAATCATGATATCAAATTCAGATGAGGAATAATAAGACATGTTTTATGTTGTTTATTACTGAGCTCTGTTTATCAGGATGACCCAATTTGTGCCATAGTCCGGGGGCTGGGAATGCTCAGCCCGACAGTCTGAAGACCAGCAGGGTTCCGAGCTACAACACTATTACAAATACTGTATTTTCACTTTTTCAGATTATTATCAAACGGTTAAACGAAACCGCCGGTATACTTTTAACGGTTAACCGTTTAGCACAAAAACCGTAATGACTCAGGCTTAATCTTATCATTTTTTTAAAAATAATTTGTTGTAGATAACAAAAATGGCCCTTCCAGTTTCTATCATTTATTGATTGTATGCACATTGTTGTTACTTGATTCCTCGTGGAGTCAAAACACCTGTTACAGTTCAGATATATTTAATTAACATTTTGTAAATAGTTACAATGTACATGTAAGATAGAAAAACTAGTCACGAATTAATATGTGAAACAAAAGATTGCTTAAGGTATTTAGATGGAATGTGGTATACATCATAATATATTAAATCATGATAAAAATACTTGATATTTTTTATAGCGCACATATCCACCATGCTACATGTAGGTTCTCAAGGTGCTCCAATATTACCTCAGCTTACATTTGTAGCTACATCATACATGTAGGCTCCCGGTTTCAGAAATCATAGCATTCAAAGAAATTCCTTCCTACAGGTACCATTTAATCCCTGGGTGAAGAGTGGCAAATGTAGATTAATGTCTTGTCAAAGGACATTGGTGCCATAGTGGGACACGAACCATGACACCATGTGATCCACTTACAGTACAATGTATCTACTAGACCATGATGCCTCTATATAATGCTGATATAAAATTTGTAAGGAATATTACCAGTATTTCAACACATTTTCTTTTATATTTTTTTTTCATTTTTTCATTTTTAATAAAAGCCTTATTTTTATCATGATCTGATTCATTAACACAAAACAATCTTGTAATTACCCACTCAGATGAGCATTAGACCTATATCTTAATATCAAGATGACAATAAAGCCAACATGTATACATACATGGTATCTATAAAGAGCATGTCATGTCATAAATCTTGTCTGCCTGTGAAAATGTTGCTCAGCAGAGAAGTTTTTTAGCATCTAGGTAATAAAATGAGATGTACATGTATGGGAAAGATGCAGCAGACACAAGTTCAAGAGGCAATTTCCTCACTTCCTTTTGCTTCGGGGGAAATTTGAATTTTATAGTGCATGCAAGCCTTGACAAAAATGTACTTTGATATGAGGTTATACATTGGGGAGCCTCTCCTTGGTCATGTACGTTTCTCAGTTTCTAAAATTTAATGTCATCAGGCAAGTATGGAAAACTGTTATTTTAAAATTTGATTTTATGTACACTTCTATTGTTCATGCTTTTTTTCCCAGTTTCTAAATTTGAATTTCATATAGAAAGCCTTGAAAATCTGCTACATGCATTTTAAAACATGATTTTATGTATGCCTCTATCGTTCTTGTGCTTTTCCCACTTTTCTAAATTTGAATTTTGTTCGCAAAACTTGAAAAACTATTATTCTAAAATACAATATTTATGGCTGCTTCTATCGTTCATGTCCTTTTCTCAGTTTCTTCATCAAAAATTTTATGAAGAAAGCCTTTTTTTTTAAAAGGCACATTCCTCATATTCCTTTCCTTGTTCTCTTTGTCTTTCTTACTTTCCAAAGGACTGTTTTATAAGCTGGGTATATAGGCCGGGTTGGTTGATTATGTGCAGAAGTGTTTGATGTCTGTAGACAGTTTGTGGTGAATATCAAATGTAGGATCATCTATACAAATGACAATAAGCGTGCAACCCGTAGGGAAAAGTGAGGCGCCTCACAGAGTCCTCTGTCATCTCTTTGCTCAGTATACATTCCTTCTGTCTTGCATACAAGAATCTGGTGGTGGTGAGAGGTATGACAAATTCTGTTATCTCATACCCTGTTCACGCTATAGGGAATTTTATACAAAACTTGTATAAAAATCATCATATATAAGCAAAAGAAGTTTACAGATTAGAAAATAGCATCGGAAAAAGAAATTTGTTTTGAAAATAAGTCCACCATAAAGGCAGCTGACCAAGCGATGCTTATTAATCACACCCAGTTATACAATCTTTGTATGACTCAGAGGTCAGACTCTTGTTTTGTTTGAAACGATACTCAAACATGCATTTCGCTATACCATGTTTTGTTTTATGACGTTTCTTTATATGATGTACAAAGCTTCGCTGACTATGAGTATCAGCTGCCCCTGACAAAGGAGGATTGGAAGGAGGTAACAAGGACAATTGTCAATATTTCAAAAAACAAAATTAACACGAAAACTGCTTCACATGTACATACCCACCCACACAAACACGCCCACCCACAAACACCCACCCACCCACACACACACACACACAGAGACTAGGAAAAGAAGTACTGGTAAATATCATTTAGCTACATGATTTTTTTTTATTAAATTGGGGGGGGGGGGGGGGAGATAATGAATTCTGTTATTCTCAACGTTAGGGAATTGTATGGCAGGAATGCCAGGTACCTGGTAGGTAGCTTTTGGTTATCATACTTTGAACAAGATACTTGACAATTTTTAATCAGTAATGGTAGTCATAGAAACATGGTATGGTGTTCAGAAAATGGGTCAGTGACCAGACCTACAGTACATGTAGTTTTATGATGTATCTATTGCACATTAACCACAACCTTCAATTTGAAATGACAGTTCTTTGTTGACACTGAAAGGCAGCAATTCTTTACAAAAAAAAAACTTGTAACCGAGATGAGAGATGAGCAGTGCTGAGTTTGCTTGGGGGTGACATCTTTTGTATAAAATGTACAAATACATCACCCCAAAAAATATAGTCAGGTTTGTGGCTGCAGTTATTTTATAAGCACATGCATTGTGCAGTACAATGTATGTAAATCAGCCATGGATTGTACATATCTGTACGTACCCCTTTAGGTGTAGAGTCAGAAGAACATGAAATCACAATCGGAAATTGAATGAAAGAAAGATTGACACAAAGGCATAAAAGAAACTGAATTATTTTAAAATTAATTCTAAATAGACTAAATAAATTCAATGAATGAAATTAGAGTACCGGTAAATGACTTTTTACAGGAAATCTAGCAAAAAATACACTAGAATGCAGTAAAGATACTAATTGATAGCCTATATAAAGAAAAATAAATGGAGAAACAGTACTTTGATCTTCGTACCAAGGAAATACAAGGATTGCATCATACAGTGTACCTCTTAGATCATACCAAAGTAGTACTTGGTTTATGGAAAGAATTGACCAGATATTTAGCTCCAGCCTATCTGTTAGGGGCAAAGTTTGAAATAGTGCTTTGAAATGTATTTGTGTATCCTCTGAAATCATTGATTATTTCTCCGTCAAGTGCTTGATTGATTAGTATTTATAAACATTCATTATTGTGCTTGCATGATCATATATTGCAGATTGCTTTTAGATTTGGAGTGTTAGCCAAGTATGCTTGCACATTGCTCTATTGAATGAATTCCTGGAGGATTATTCTTAGAGGAATATTAATCGTTCACCATATGGAGCATAATTAAGTGGAATCATAAATGGAAAATGACATTGGAAGTATCATTCTACTCTGTGTTTGGGCATTGCAATGCTATTGTTACTACCGTGTGAGTCAAAAAAAAGTTTACACCTAGAAAATTGCTAATTATTGTTGAAATCATCTATGTACAGTAAATTATTATATATCTTATGAAAGAGTGTTTTATGCCAAATCATTTGGTACCATATTTGTGTGGTATGTGTTTACGCTTGGATGGACAGGAGGCATTGTTTGCGAGAGTGCAAAAATCGACTTGCGCCAAAGTGAATCTTCAGTATGTATTATGTTGGGATCAACGAAGTGAGAGAATGAATTGAATTTATCAAATGAAATGCATTACATATGCTTTTTGCAAAGGGCAAAGTCACACACACCCACACACACACACCTACAAATGTTCGTTAATATTTGATATTCGTTATTTGATATGTGTGGCATGATTAATTTTGTTAGGGATGTTACTTGGATCTGCAAAGACCAAATTAATACCCAAATCCCAATTGTTTTATTGAAACATCACATAAGCAACTTTGGCGCAAGTCGATTTTTGCACTCTCGCAAACAATGCCTCCTGTTCATCGAAGTGTGAACACATACCACACAAAAATGATACCAAATGATTTGGGATAAAACGCTCTTTCATAATATGTATAACAATTTACTGTTCATAGATGATTTTTTAAATAATTATCAATTTTCTAGGTGTAAACTTTTTTTTGACTCACTCTATACATTTGATATCAATCTCCACTTATCACTCTCATTAAATTCTATTGTGCTATTCAAGAATTATTTTGACCCAAAATGGGTAAATGGCAAATTTTACACAAGCCTTGTTCTCAGTCAGAAACATGACTTATTGTCCAATTTCAAGGAATAATCAGTGATCCTTATTTTTCAGATGGAAAAATGTTGGCATATACGTGATGAAAGAACAGTCAAGTATTTGCATTCATTAAACAGGTGCATTCCAAAATTAATGACCACATCTGAAGTACATTGAAGGGTTACTTCTTCCAAATGGCACCCTCAAGAATAATAATATTATTCACTGCAATTTTTGCATAAATCTAGTGAGGAAAACTGATTGGTTAAGATATTATTGCTACCGTAGACTCTTCTCATTCTTGATAAAAACCTGCATGTAGCATGGCTGGTGCATATAAAGTATTGCATATCAGGTGGCTGGTGTGCATAAAGTGGGGGCATTTCTATGAATTTTTATTGTCACCAGGGAGTTTATACTGGGCTTTCCTCATTCTCAAGGAAAACCATGAAAGAGACTGGCGCATACCATATTCTCAATCTAATAGAAAATACACTAATCAGTTATAAGTAATTTAATTTTTGATTAATATCTCATTAATTATTAAAGGATCAATAATTGCACATTATGTCATCATCGAGGGGAGAGTGAAACCTGCATAGTGAGAACTCAATTCATCAAAAATTAAGTTAAGGCCCCCTCGTTCTCAACTGACCAATTGTGGACTTTTAATGAACATTCCATTTTAAATGCCTAACACCATTAAAACTGCCATCATTACCAAGGGGGAATTCGGGAAAAGGGGTTAAACTGATGTATTCGCTTGACCTTGGTCTATTCCTTTATCTTGTTATTTACATGCAAAACATGAATGACTCCCATGGGGTCCCATCCTCCTGTATACAGTATATGCCTTCCTTTATTTCAGACAAAAATGGGTGACCTTCTTCATTAACTTTTGGTTCTGTACAGATTCTGACATTTTTGGGGTTAAATCCTCTCATTGCATTGAAAGGGTCAAACTCTATAGTCCTCCACGAGATGTAGACTCTTATTTGGGTTTCTGCTGACATAACTATAATTTGGACCAATTTCCCCTTAGATTAGCCCTATTAGTCTTTTTTCCTCAGTTTTATTGTGTTATGAAGGGCCTGCTTAAAGAAGTCAAAATTTTCCTTGCCTTCAGAATACCAGATATCATTGTGTAGCTATAGATACAAAAATGGTATTTATAATTTAGCTATAAGTAATTACATTTTCGTAGTGTGAACGTTTTTATGACATTTCATGAAACAAAGACATTGTTTAGCGAAACGTATGTTAGAGTATCATACCAAATGAAAACTTGGTAAAGATTAGGGTCTCGCTCTCATCGTAGCATTCAACTGTACACAAATCTTATAATGGGGGGGGGGGGGGAGGGGGGTGGGTTATCGTGAGCGTGCACTGATGATTAGTCAGCTAGCTGTCATGTCAAATGACTTTAGTCTCTACACTCCTACATACATGTATATCCCACTATGATGATTCTTATAAATACAAGCTTTCTGTGTTTTGTACCTACATGTAGCTTAATCAAACACATATAAATCATATCAGGAGAGCATCTGGCTTTTTTTAACCTTAGGTGTATTATGGGAGGGAAGATATCACAGACTCCCAAAGGAGAAGGGGTGTGATACATATAAGGTCGATGTCATCCTAGGGGCAAACAAGGCTGTTTTTCTTGCCGTTTTCACTGAGATCTGTACAACTGTTTGATATGATGCCTACATACACCAGGGTATGTGAGTTAAAAACACCTCCCTGCATACACACATACATACATGTTCATACCTCTTGTAAATTGATTGGGGGAGGGGGTTCTTCATAACTCAAGAAATGAAGGTGGAATGGTTAAATTAGGGCCTTTGTTGAATATTTTTAATAAGTCACATTCTCAAAAAACATAAATCAGGAAAAATGCATTTTCACAAATTAAAAAAAATTAAAAACTTGGTAAGGGTTTTAGTTATTTAGTTGTTATTATGTTATGTAGTCATTTATTTTCAGAGAGAGAGAGAATTTTTTTTAAAGAAAGGGATAAAGAAAAGGAGGAGAGAGGACTCAGTAGAGGTAGGAAGATTTCTTGGGATATTTTCTCGACCAAATTATAGCCAGCGTATTGCAACTGTGGGCTGATGAAAACGCAAAATAGCGGGTTACTTTGAAACTTCGGTGTGATGGAGACAGACCTCTTGTGGATACGTGAAAAGGACATACATGTATAACATATAATAATCAAAATGTCTAAAGGCAATACAATATTTTATGGAGATATAGCCCTCCAGTTGATTTCTTGAAAACCTTCATGATCGTGTTAAATGTTGTATCTGTCCAGTTTTTAAGGATTCACCATTAATTCTCATTTTGAATTGAATATTTTTTTTCTTGCAGGGGCCTCCAAAGTGAAAGGAATACAGTTTTTGTTGGATGGACTGGGCTACAACAGCCACAACAGGCCATGTTGCCAGGTTCTCAACTACACGGTTGAGCTAAACTACGAGGCCGTTGTCACCAACCCATCTACTGGCGAACCTGTAAGTTCTGGGTATAATTGTACAAATTTAGCAAAAATGTATCTTTTTGTAGCTCATTGTAGTGCGATTATTTGATATGGGCAATATTTTTTGTTTGTTTGAGAGCCTTTTTTTAGCAACCAGAGCTAAGGCTTTCTTGATTTACTCTTATGCCTCATTGGCATGATGAAATACTTTAAATATTGATGATGATGCTGGATCTAGTGATTTTTTGATAAAATCTGTAGTGACACTTCCTCCATTGTTAACTTCTTACAGCAACAAAATTTCAAACTTCAACCATGGACCTGACACAATATCTAAACCTAACCCCAAACTTAAACCTATTTCATTTACCCTAAACCTAATCCTACCGTTGTCCTAATCCTAACCCT
Source organism: Strongylocentrotus purpuratus (assembly GCF_000002235.5). Lineage (NCBI taxonomy): Eukaryota > Metazoa > Echinodermata > Echinoidea > Camarodonta > Strongylocentrotidae > Strongylocentrotus > Strongylocentrotus purpuratus. The sequence continues at coordinate 50,759,788 of NW_022145612.1, forward strand.
AACCTTAACCTTTATCTTAACCCTAAACCTAACTCTAACCCGAACCCGAACCATCAGCCAAACCAAAAGCGTAATCTCAACCCAAATCCTAACCCTATAGTTTTGCACATTGTGTCTTCTATGAGTACATGTACATGTATGCAAACATGCCTTTTGCAAAACTATATGATTAGATTCGCCCTTGAGCAATGAGATATGACCACCACTTTTGGAGTCATCGCAAGTTGAGATTTTAATGCTGGTACTTTTGGACAATGCCCCAGACATCATGTGACCCCATGAACCAAATTAATGGAATCGTTTTAAAGCTGATCCATCCAAGTTTGCATGCAGACCTTGGATATAAAGTTGCATATTGTAACCAGATACTGACATTTCATTGATTATAAGTGCATCAAACCTTATTAGACCATATTATATTGGGGTTTCTCACTAATGTTTTTCAAGGGGATCATGATTGACAGTGTTAGGTCCTGTATACATGTCCCCCCCCCCCCCCCCCCCTGTTTCACTTTAGAAATTTGAGTAATGAAGTGAAAAATTAGTCCGGACTCATCTTTTTGTGCCACTACATTTCGCCAAGCTATACCTAAGCATAGTGCACTTCACATTTTTGTACTATATAACAGTTATTAACTCACAGATAAGCATACCTTTTTATGTATGTACATGTATATGTGTATACTATTTTAGAACGCAGCTACTTTTTTCATCCCCACTTGCCTTTTATTTATTACGCAAAAACTGCCACAGTTTACTGCGACATATGTCAAGCCACAAGAATCCTGCCATATTTGAATCATTAGATGGTCATTAAATGATTTGGGCTATTCAAAGCCATATTTCACACATATGAGCAGATTTGATCTTGAAATCCATTTGATAAAGTTTTTTATTACTTATTAAGTCACAGTCTGTATTTACTTCATACGCAAAATTGATCGGTCAGGTATATGTATATGTGTATGTGATATTTTTCTTAAATTAAAATCATTGATTGTGATATATATATATAGTATCACGAGCATCACACTTAATTGGTGCCTGATAATCATCCAGGACTTTTAGTGATTGTGATTTCCAGGGCAACCACTCTCTCTTCAAATGCAAGACCCGACCAGAACTCAAGATCAGCTTCAAGAGGCTACAAGTACCTTTAAAACAGAATACTCCAGTGTGTTTGGTCCAGGGTTGAAGTTGAGAATTCAGTGTAGCATATTTAATAATCAGGGAGCATTTGTTGCTGGAGCATGCGTACACATGATAGGAATAGCATTTGTACATGTTTTTATATAGTGTGCTATTTTTACCATCAGGAATTTTTATGTACAAATATTCAGGATATCTCTGTCATTTTCCCCAAGATGTAACAAGTGCATTCAACATACAATGTGATTTCTTTGATGAGATTTTGTTCACATTTTAATAATAACCGAAAATATTTTTTTTAAATAAGAAAATGTTGTAAGTTTTTGCTTTTCTTTTTTAATATCAAAAGTATTGTTGAAAATGTAGGTATTATCAATACAACCCTTTGGTTGCCATGAATAAATAAACAAATATAATATCATTTGGAAGAATATTGTAGGAGCAATGTCAAATGAAATGAAGTTTCATATATACCAAGAACAAGAAAAAGTTTACAACTGTGAGCCAAAATTTGATGCCACATGTTTACTTAAAGCTTATCTGCCATAGTTTACAGGAGGGATTAGACCGCTCTGCAAGGTCACTGGACAGGAGGTTATCTCATCAAATCAGCTCTCAGTTAAGAAAAAGAGGATCATGGGGGACCAATGGTCACCGATTAGGCATTGTTTGTTATATAGAGGGCATAAGTAGCTACCAGTAGTGCAGTGGGCCTTTAATAGTCCAATCATCCAATGTTTCCACATCTTTGTCCAGTGCTTTTAATTGTTTGATATTTCAAAAAGATTAAAACATATTTTAAACAATTTTCATCAACCCAAATCCTCATGGTGCATGATTATTCCTATTTCGACCATTCAGATGAACTTGTAAACAGTTTCTTTCACACTCAATTTCCATCAGCAGAATTAACTTGATCACCTTTACCTGTATCTCTAACCTAAAGTTCATGCACCGCATGTTTGTAGACCGTAATCAGGAACATATGATAGCATATCCCTGCTTTCAGCATTCCTACAGTTTGATGTAGTATCCCTGGATGGCCCCACTTACTGTGGGTGACATAATGTAGCACCCCTGTTGAACTTTCTTGAACATGAGCTCCGTTTAGTCTTGAGTTATGATGTGTTAGTGTCTTGAGTTTATACGATACAGCATGGATGCTATGTGATGCAGATTTTAAGTGGCATGTATTATTGTTATTATTACAAATATAATCAAAGGGGCTTATGAGGTTGAAATGGTTTGGTCTTAATTGTTTGTTTACATTTTCTTCTTTTCTTTTGAGGATAATCACCGATAGGCACATAAACTATCAAATTAAATATCTTTAAGTGCAGAAAAGGGAAGTCCTTATTCTTTCATTTCATTGTTGGAATCTTTAAGATAGGCCTACATATATATGTATCGCCCAGGAAAATTAGTAAAAACCATTTTAGCTTCCAGATATATCACATAAAACTGTTGTTGGTTGCTTGTTCATGCACAAGCTTAGCACAGCAACCTGACAGGTTTTATTGTTGGCAAAACCAGTGGCAAAATATGGAAGGTGTGTATGCAATTTGCTCAAAATATCTTGAGTTTATGTAAGACCTGCATTTCAGAAATGAAGTGATTAGCATGGATGATAGAGATGCAGGGAAAAAATTAATATTTATTTTTCGGGGGCTACTTTTCAAGCTTGCCCGCATGAATATAACATTCTTAAACTTGTTTTGCATTGAACTCTATGCAAATTTATGGGGGCTCTTTTTTGATTTTCAGGGGCTCTTTTGGGCATTTCGGGGGCTAATTCGCCCTGAGCCCCCGTGTATTTTTTTCACTGTAGAGATGATAGAGATTAGCCTGCCTCGTTGAAAATGAACGATCAATCTTACCTGCACATTTATGCTATTTTGGTACACATGTCACAGTTTTGTGAAGACTGCACAACAAGAATTTTTTCCTTCTTCTTGTGTTTCTCAATCTTTTAGGGATAGCTGGGTTCAATGCTTGTTTCTATAAAATATAAGAATTTGCCGTAGGCAGTCATGCCATCATTTGTAACCAAGCTGATAAAAAGTAATCTGTGAAGTTGTGAACTTGTTGATGTCATCTTTTTGTTGTCATCTTTCCTGTAATCTGTACACTATGATATCATGTGTGAAAACCTACAGAAAACTATAAACCTGGAAATTTTTACGAGCATGAAGTGTTTGTGAATGTCATGAGTGGCTAACTTTTACAAATTCATTACATGGATCACAACTGACACATACATACTGTAATTAAACCCCCCCAAAAAAACAATTTGTGAAAGTTTCTATCTGAAAATGGCTCTCGTTTACAAGTATTAGTGCCATTTGCACTGGAAACCAAATATGCCAAAAGTTGCCAAACTGGGGGCTGACCGTGATCTCTTGGTGAAAGTTGCTAGGCAACTAGGCCAAATTGGAAAAGATGCCAAGTCAGAAACATTACAAGCTGGTGTGTGATTTTGTTTAAATGTCAGTGATGTTTGGTAATATACCTTAACTGTAGCAGCTGAAAATTCTAGATGATTGTCACATGCATTTCGGCACTTTCGGATTATTACCCACGCTCATTGGCCAGTGTCAAAGGTCGGGAAGACTGAACAAGCACATTACCAACCAAAACACGCCAAAACATCACTGAGCTTTTCAGTCGGTGATGTTTCAGTCGGTGATGTTTCAGTCGGTGATGTTTCAGTGCAAGTGTAAACAGTAGCGCAAACAATCACAAATCTTGTTAATGAGGTTTTTCACAGTATAAATGAGCCTAGTGAGAGTTTCTGTTTGTACTGTATATTATAAAAACAATTGCATTTTTTGTGTCTCCTAGCGAAAATTTAGCTTTGACTGCTTTTGTGACCTTTGGCCTCTGGAGCCTTACACACTCACCATAAGGACACTACCTGTTGATTTTGAGAATCAAACCCTCCTTGACCCGTCCAGTATTGTCAGAGACTTCAGAGTACCAGGTAATTAATTAATTCATAGCAATACCTTTTATTTCTATTTTATGTATGATGATATTCCCTCATATCCCTCGTACAGTGAAAATCGACTTAAGCCACCACCATATAGAAACATTGTATGTCTATATATATATATATATATATATATATATATGTAATGTATGTATTAAGACCTGATTTCCCTTGAATAGACATTTCTCCTATAAACATGTACAAAAGGAACCTGTACTTAAAAAGACCCTTTTGATTGTCTCCTAAACTTTATTCATGTAGCTGCATTATATGAAGCTCATTTATAATGATCTGTATCCAGTCATCTTGATCATTCTCTTCTTTGTAGTTGCTCTGAATGCTCCCCTAATTCTTGATATTGTATAGCCCTACAGAGAATCCTTTCCTGCTAGACAGACTGCTCATTTTCATATTAAATAATCAGATTGAAAGTACAATACAAATAGTAATTTTGTTCATAGTGATTCTTTCTACATTTCCTATAAAAGGGTGATTTTTTTTTCCTGTATTCTTTCTGCTTTCTGAGTTTTCCCACAGCTTCATTTCTTTTCACTCCTTTGACTATTTTTCCTTTACTTTTATCGAGTGCAGACTCTGACTATAATTATATAAGCACAACCTTTCTCTATATTAGGAATACATGCACGTCATACGTATGAAAAAGGTTTCCCTGGATCGCCATAGTAACAGTGCATCGTATTACTATTCTGTTCAAATTTCATTCATTATAGAGCTATATATGCTCGTGACAAACTTTCAGTGTCTAATTTCAATAAAACACACAAACGCTGAATTACTGTAATATAAATTTTGCCAGATTAGGAAAGGGAAGGGGGGGGGGGGTTGAGGGGGGTCCTAGATCAAAGTAAAAGCTGTTTAATCATGTCCATGTTTAGCAATTTGTATGATGTAACAAGAATTGCACGGGTATAACATGAGCATGAGAGTAAGGTGATAAACTCGTAACCATACTAAGATGATCAAGTAATAGCCTGATAATGTAGACATTGCAGTTATAATGCAATAAACTGTATGTTATGTGATTCAATAAGTACACTTAAACAAGAAATTCAGAAGGATAATTCATTAAAGATACATTCATGAACAGTACGTATTCTAGAGTTGAAAAAGGGAGTTTTTATTTGTTTGAAATGCCATACACTGTACATAAAGATTCTTTACCAAGGTGTGTGCTTGCAGTTGCACAGAGAGATTGGGGAGGGAGGGGGGTACATGAGTCTATAGCCTGTAGGCTGTTGTGCAGATAAAAGACAAAGATAGGAGACAATTAAGAAGACCCCCTTCAATTTGGCCTCCTACGAAGGCTTTATACAATGACATTACACCACATGCAAAGAAATTCATTAAGGACGAGCGAAGCATTGCATTGCACTTAATATTTATTGAACATCGCATCAATATGAAAACAGTAGTGACTGTAATCTGTTTACTTATCTGTGAAGTGCACCATTATCTGTCAGAATATAGGGGTTTTCCCTTGTCTATTAAAGAATTTCTTGTATTCCAAGAAATAGATAAAGATATAGTTACATGTACTGGTATTACAGGTTACACAGCAAATCGTGACATATTCATCAATCGTGCAATTTCGATGTTCAGTTTCGCAAATTGGACAGGAAAATGTATTAACCTCTCTGTAATTGTGCTAGTGGTCAGTTTCAAGCACCTTTTTTAAATTTTTTTTTATAGATATATGGAATCTTTTCATCATTTCAATCCACATGTACATGTGTTATCTATAGAACCTTGTGATTGATATGAATAATAAACATTCAGTTTATCCTACTTCCAAATTTTAATTTTGTGCTAGAATCGAACTTGTATATAAGGACAGCTTTCATGAGAGACAGGGAAAAGCGATTTAGGCAGGTGGTTTTATGAACAGGTTCGATCCTTCTTTAATACAGGTTTAAGTTAGAAAAACTATTAAAGAGATACACAAAAAGGTGGGGGGGGGGTTTGCCTATTTTTGTTGGTGGTTAGTTTGGATACAGAATACAGTTTGTTTGTCAAAAAATACACAATTAATGAAATAAAGAATGGAAATTTTCAAGAATGACTATTTGAAATCAAGTTAAAATAATCATTTGAACATGTATAGTGGTACAGATAGTGTTCATAATTACTGCAATTCTTGTGATGATACGAGACAATGAACTCTTATCATGTGCCAGAATGTTTTCTTAACCATTCATAAGCAAACAAAGAAGTTTAGAGTATTAAAGATTGCACTTTGAAAGGTGGAATACAATAGTTCATGGCATGATAAGGTTTTATCATGAAAAGTTGGGTGGGAGTGAGGGGGTGGAAGTGAGGGGGTGGAAGGTGTAGGATGCGGCATCCCGCTATGAGACCTTTTTTCAAAAGATCCTTATTTATATATGACATCCCGCTTTTCCACATTTTCATTTATATTTACATTACTTGCCCAAATTCACAGTCTTTTATACCATGTTGAGCATTATTAAGTGTCTATTGTTCGGATAGTCATACATGAGATACTACTAGGGTTTGGCACTTAGAGCCTACACTGTCATCACACATAACAATGTTTTATAACAACATGAAATTGGGTACATGCTGCCACCTCATCCCGGCTAATACATCTGTCTCAAGTTCCCCTGTTTATATATTCCCTTGCTCGCAAAAAAAATTGTGACCTTTGCCTTGAAAATAAAATTCACACTCTTTTATTGTATGACGAGCGTCGTTATGTTTGGACAAAGTCATATGGCTGCCAGAAGATGCCCTGCTGCGAGCGTTCAACACATTCTGCGCTGGCATTACACAATGCTTGAGCAGCATAAGATTAGATACATGTAGCCCCTTCCCTCACCCCCCCCCCCCCCAATAAATATCTGTCTCTTTTATTCCCTGATTTCATTAATATGTCATCATATGTGTCCCCAAAATATTGTGATCTTTTGCCTGGAAAATCAAATTCACACTTATTTTATCTCAACTCTCTTTGTTTTGATAAAGTCAGATGGGAGGTACACATGTATATACCCTGCTGCGAACGTTCAGCAAAGCCTGGGCTGCCTTTACACAATGTGATAGCTATACTTTTAAAGATACATCAGACTCACCCTTTGTCAACTTTTATCTGTAATCGCAGTCCTTTTTTTTGCATAAAAAAGTAATGCTGTATTCTGTTATGCAGACTGTACTGATTACTGGTAGTAAAGACCGTTTTCTTCTTTCTACCTGTAATAATTAACATTATGGTCCTATGAGAAATTCTCCATGCCCAATGAAGAAAAATTTAAGAAAAAAATGAATAAACACCCCAAAATTGAAGAGTGAAATAACATTTGTGCTAACTGATTTTTGGTATAGAAAAGGTGATGATTGTGTACTGAATGCTATATGTATTATGAATGTCCTTATTTGCTTTCATTTCTCACCTTTTTTCTCTATCTGTTCTGTCTTTATTTTTTAGGGTGTTCTCCTACACTTGAGTGGGATCAGTACTGTCAGAAGTCTAAAGAAGGTATTATGTGACTCATTCATGTCAAATCTGTACAACTATTCATAACATCTGTTAACATTTTTGGACCAAAGCCAATATAAGTGTTGTAAAGAACGATACTAAGGGGGGTGTGCGTTGTTATGAATATCCATTCAAGATGTCAGCATGGGGCATCAAGATAACCAATAAACACAACCTCAATGAAGAAAAAAAAAATTCTTAGAACTATTCAAAAAATTTTTATTGTGTTTTTTTCTTCTTCCTCTTGTGCTGTAATATGAAATTCACTCAGAAAACAATGGAGTACAGATTAGGCAGATTCATGTTTTTACAGTGATATTTTATTAGCAGTTTGATATACATAATATATGCATGATTCGATCACTTTGATGTAATTCCTTTTCACACATTCAACTGAGCCTTTTCAAGCATTTTGTAGGTGCACTATTGAACCACAGCCGATATTAAATCCCTAGACAGTTGTGCTTTCAAACTGGGATATTTCCGTTCTGTCTACAGAACAAAGACGCTTTGGCCTAGATATTAAAAAATGGAAACAATTGTTGATTTTTAGGGTCTTGATTCTGCCTCAAATATTTGCCTCAAATATATCTACATACATGTACCATTTGACACCCTGGATAGTATTAGAAATCTGAGTCATCCGGATCCTGTACGGAGAAGTTAAAACATTTTATTTCAATCACTTGCCAGCAGTAATACAAATATTTGACCCTGTTTAACTAAGGCGTATGCATGATATCCATAGTAATTTCAAAGTAATTTGGTATAAGTTAAAATCAGATTGCAGACAATATATATGCAAGAAAATATGTTCCTTTTCAAGATGTAATTATTTACACAAAAGGTGATTCTCTATTGGTCTCTAGAAGCTCTATACAACTCTTGCTCTCTTTCACATTTTCCCTGCCTCGATTCTCATATCTTTTTATTGTCACCTTTCTCTGTGTGAATGGTAGAATTATGGAAGCCTCAGCTATTAGTGCCTGAACAACTCTTCCCCCAGTACCTGGAACTCAAAGTCACATTCAATATCGCCCCTCCTGACTACCGCTTTATTGAATATGTAATCAGTGTCTTGGAAATAGATGTGCCTAAACCCATGCAGTATCAAGTGGTTGAAACGGTAAGTGAAGGACCAGGGACCTTTTCACAAAGCCATTTTTCAATGACAAATGTCAAAAATCAGTGACAAATCTGCTGATAACCAATCAGAAACAAGGATTTCAGTAGCTTATAACAAAAGCTGTCATTTGTCACTGATGACAAGTTTTGTGAAACACCCCCCAGAAATGAATGAATTCCTTTTGCCTTTAAAGGTAATACAAAGTTTTGGTATGGGGTTATGAATTTGGTTCAAATGAACATATTGGAAGCATATGCGATCCTACAATAATCAGTGATCGTTGTCGCGTTCGAAATCGAGTTATGTTATGAAATTGTAAATAATAAACTCTTTATGTTGTATAGCTCCCTCTCAAGGTCAAGATATTAATTAAGCTATAAAACAATGTTTCTTGCCAAAAATCGACTAATTAGCTATTCCCGTTTGGAAATTATATATCACAACTATATATTCTGAGATTTTCATGATCGCAGCTACTATTATACAGCCGTAGGCGCTATTTGAAATTTATTAAAATTTACCTCGAGCACCGGTAAATTTTATATTCAATTTTTCTCGAAAGCAGAAGTGTTTTAGGGGCCAACTTTTCAAGTGCTTATAATACATCCACAGGGGCATCCAAATATATCAAAATTGTAAAGAATCACTATCCACCCAATTTTCAAAATTTCCCAAAACTTTGTATTACCTTTAATACACGTTTAAATTCAATTCTTCAGCACCATAAATATGCATACAAGTGTACATTTAAAACTTAATTGCACTTGGAAGTATAATCTTAATATATCTAGTAAGTTGATCAGCTTATTTTATTCTTTATATCCCTTTTGTTGAGGTGTTGAGGTAACGTGAATGTGTCTGTGGACTACCGTAAATCTCTGTGTATAAGACGCACCTGTTTATAAGATGCACCCCTATTTTGGGGGCAAAAAAAAAAAAAAAAAAATCTTTAAAAGTCCACAGAATTACGGCCATACAGGGAGTGTTGTTCTAGTTTCCAAGTGGTGAGTTGTCAACACACCTTGTATGACTAAGCTGGGAGACATTGCCCGGCACAGAGCAGGTGGAGGGGCATAAATCGACCAAAACAAAAAATTGTACCTGACTGTGTATGAGATGCACCCTAGACTTTCAAATTTTTTTTTTTGGCTTGGGTAAAGCAAGGGTTATATACTTATATTCATACTTTGTATTATTAGTACCTTCAGCAATCATGGGGGCAGATATATACACAATGTTGATATTGTTTTTGTTGCTGTTATTGTTGTTATTGTTGTTGTTTCTTTTGTTTTTGTTGTTATAAAAACATTCTTAATATTGGTTCTTTTTCAGTCATCATTGATTTCCACTCCAGTCATGGTCAATGGGCTAATGATGAATGTGAGTAGTGTGATCTTCACATTGGAAGAAGGAGATATCGGGAAAACGGTCCATACATCAGTGAGTATATAATGGTATTAGTTTATCCCCCCCCCCCCCTATCCTTCTAAATATATATTTCTTTCCTTCCCACTCTCTCTCCCTCTTTGTCCCTCTTTCCTCTTATCATATTTTCTCTTGCAGTTTCTCACTCCAACTGTACTGTTGCGTTTTCCATCTCCCCTCTCTGTCTGTTTGACCGTCTTTTATTCCTTTTTTAGCCTCTCTTCCTCTAGACTTCCATTAATTGTTTTATTCCTTCTTTTTCTCTTTGTTATTCTCTTCACCTTTGTCGTACTTTCACATCATCCCCCAGTAGCGTTTTATTATACCTATCTTAAAAAGAACACACAATTTACTTCACATCCAAATTGGCCACACATAACAATTTATATCCTCTTTCCCATTATATGTTAATTTGGTCTCTCTCTATTCGGGGTTTATAGTGTGGCAGAAATTGTAATTTTCCAAGTTAGATTTCACATGTATTTACCATTATCTTCATTATTCTTCATTATCAAGCTTACAATATGATATTATATAATACAATTGTAGTACAAGAATATAAGTTATTGATTTCTTTTAGTTTTTGTGTTTTGTGTGTTCTTTGTGTCTTTAATAGTGGTTTACAAACTATCAGATGTGTCATCAATGATTGGTGTTGATTTGTAACATGACCTCTTAATTCTATTCTTTTATTCTTGTGTCTAATATTTCTTCAAAGATGTTTCCAAAATGTCATAGCAGAGAAAATGACTGCAGTACTCCCACCCATGTAGATGAGACCCACCTTGTTGAAATCATAGGTAAGAACACTTCTTTCAGTACAATAATATTCAAAATACATCTAGATGTTTATTTGTCTATATTTTTCTTTTATTTGGTCTTTTATTAACACCTGGGCCCCCATCTTATAAAGAGTTGCAATTGTTATCAATCGAACTGTGTACATACAAAATAGGAGACTTCATAATTGCAGTTGATAAGAGAACTTGCGGTTGATTCGGATTAATTGCAACTCTTTATAAGACAGGGCCCAGTTGTGTATCTCTACCTTTTAATAAGGAAAGATTAGTTATAAGAGATGCAAGAATATGATTGAAGTTGAATGTGGTACAGAATAAATCTTTTGTAAAAAATTGATTCACTCAACGTGAGAGCATTTCCATGTTTGAGAACTTACCGGTACACATGGAGTGTAAAGCCTTATATCTTTTTTATCACTGAAATAATATTAGTCATCACTAAAACTAAATTGTGCGTGTCATCACGGATTCCCTGCAACATTGAAATATGACAGATGCAAAAGCCTCTGAGCATAAGTAATAGATTAGAACAAGAAATTACTTGTACTTGATGATTTATAACATAAAATGCCGTCAATTTGGCGATGGGAAGACCCTTTTCTATGTATTTAATGTAAGGCAGATTGAGTTTGAGTGATTTTAAGTCACATGTGAAATTTTGGAAATATATGTCAATGGATTTTCCTGAAGCTATCAGGAATATCTTTCCTCCATCGTATAACAAGTCTATAAACAAGTTTACTGCTTTTATAATCATATTAAAAAATGGTACCTTTGGGCAACCCTAGATATATATACAGTATTACCGAAAGACAGCAAGGTTTTCCATTACCTAGGTCCCAGGTTACTTGGGATAATTCACTTTAAAGATAAAGTCGAGGTCTGGTCATGGAATCATGTTTTGAAAGATCATGTTTTGAAAGATCCTGTCTGAAAGTAATCGGGAAAGGGTGATTAAATGTGGTACATGAGAATCGGTGCATACCCTCTGGTTTTGGAACCCTCAAAATGATAATTAAATGACTCCGGCTGTTTCCTGAGAGTCACATGGACTGCACACAGAAATATGTACATGGGACAACACACATGTGGCATGAAATCTTGGTCCAGGTTTTTCATGTATTTCTTATCATATTCCAAATATTTATTGATCATTTCCGGGGAACATTTGTAATATATTCTTCCAAACGCGTGAAAAGAATTCAAAATCTCACAATATTTTTCTTCTCCTTAACCAGAAGTCAACCCTGTCTTTAAGAATGCCAGACAGGTGTGCTTTAGACATAAGCGGTGTTGATTCAGGCAGTTCCTATACCCGCCACTTGAGTGTATTCCTGTTCTGTTAATGATTATCCTTTTCAAATTGGATTCAGTAAAGTTGGGATTGTATCGTCAGACGGATAAATTTGTTTTATAATTAACCTTTGAAAGGAACCTCCAAGAAAGCACCTGAGCCTGAGTTTGTGTTTGCGGCCGGCTTTGCGCTATAAAAGGCCTTGAAGTCATGGTGATTAGATGCACAAATGCTTCTTGTTTTTATAGTGATAAGATTACAACTGTGTTTTTTTTATTTTTTATTGTTACATCTTGGTCATTTTACACTTAGAAGTTTCTAATTTTTCTTCTTTCTAATCACAAACTCTTCCTTCATAATAAGGTTTATTGCCATTCCTTTAGACATTTTTGTGACATTGAAACTTGATGATGTAAGAATTTCACTTATATTTTGACCTTTGTTGAAATTTGTGTGTGCTATGAGTTTTGTTTTGGGGTGAAAAATGAGCTCTTTGAGTGATCGTTTACTTTTCAATATGATAACATAAAAATTTAACATGAAATATATTCAAATCTTATCAAAGTGTTCATGGTGATCATGATGACCATGATGATAACGATGATTAATAACACTAATAACACAGTATATCTGAGAAAACACAAACGCTTGGTCTTAGTTTTTTGTTTAGAAGGTAAGGTTTAGATTGAAAGCTGCACAGGCCAAAATTGTATAGACTTGTATGTATCCAGGGCAGTATCATATGAGAGTATTAAAACTCCTCTCATATCTGACTCATCGTCCATTCTTAAGTTCTCTCAGGTTCTCTCAGGTGGATTGTAGTTGTTATGATTAGGGAACATTATTACTCCAGCAAAGCTTATGGCTGATTGATGGTTCCCTTCCTTTGGTAGTATGATCATTATGAAGGGAAGTTACAATGAGAAAGCAAGTTTTATTTATTTAGAAAATGTCTTTTTTTAGGGGAGGGATACTTTGATAGATAATTTGTTTGCAAACAATACAGGATTGTAAAACATTTTAGGGATTCTTAGAGACACAAGCAAAAACACTATTTTGAATGTTATTTGAAAGAAAAATGAATGTAATATTGAGAAGTTATGTTTGATGGATACACTATATGGAGTAAGTTGCCTTTTCTGTCTCCTTTTCTTACGTTTTCAGTCATTTCATGAGTATTTTTTGTCTGCTTCTATGAAACATTATTCTTATTATTGTGTGTCTTAACAAAAGTTATACAAACAACTCTGTCACCGCTTCTCCTGACGTAAATATTTATTTACCAAATCATCTCCCATCCCATCATTACACGTATATCATAGTTGTGTATGTAGATAATCTATTCAAATCTAATTTTATTTTTTGACACAGCTAATCCATGTGACTTAGATCCCTGTGGGGAGCTTGGAAGCTGTGAGCCTCATGAGCGCCTGTATAAATGTCTGTGTAATGAGGGTGCCATCTTGGATAGACATCCCACCTTGGATGGGGATACTTGTATAGGTAAGTCTTCATAGGAAATCAGTGTACATTGAATTTATCAGTGATTTGTAATATAAGGTAGCATTAGAAAACCAGATACTGTATAGGTAAGTCTGCATAGGAAATCAGTGTACATTGAATTTATCAGTGATGTGTTGTATAAGGTAGCATTAGAAAACCATATACTGTATAGGTAAGTCTGCATAGGAAATCAGTGTACATTGAATTTATCAGTGATGTGTTGTATAAGGTAGCATTAGAAAACCATATACTGTATAGGTAAGTCTGCATAGGAAATCAGTGTACATTGAATTTATCAGTGATGTGTTATATAAGGTAGCATTAGAAAATGTAAGTCTGCATAGGAAATCAGTGTACATTGAATTTATCAGTGATGTGTTGTATGAGGTAGCATTAGAAAACCATATACTGTATAGGTAAGTCTGCATAGGAAATCAGTGTACATTGAATTTATCAGTGATCTGTAGTATGAGGTAGCATTAGAAAACCATATACTCTCACAAAGTTGGCAAAAGTTCATTGTTATGATACATAACCTGTACTTCATGGCATGAAGTTTTGGTTGCAAAATTCATTAAACTATTGGGAGTTTTGAGCATCCAAGATTGTTGCTTTCATTACCGTATGTATAATTATGAATATACTATCCACTGAAAATTCATCAGATGCTAAATACTCGTGTGAGAATCAAATTTGAGACTGCATTTACTGTGAATCTGCCCTAATTAAGCCCAGGGCCCCAAAAGATAAAGCTGAGCAAATAATTGTATAACTGATTTTTGTGATTGATTGCACATAGTGACCAATGCAATCAATCGTAAAAATCAAATGTACTATCCGTTACTCAGCTTTGTGTAACAAGGCCATGATTGATAAATACCAAATAATACAAACTGATTTTAAGTGAATGTGGGGTTTTAAAGATTTATTTCTTCGAGCTCCAATGTTATTGATTGATTTCCTAATTAATAACAGACTGCTAAAATTCATTTTTGAAAAACAGTTTTTGTAACGTAATAGTCCTTCCAGCCTCTTAGCATTGAGCTATGTTGTGTGTTTATCATAGTAAACTTTAACAGTTCAGAGGTTAATATTCAAACATCAGACCCTGATGTAATGCTTGTGTCAATACTACCACGATAAACCAGGTATATGTCAATGTGTATTAACTTGAATACATGTAGTTCAGTTCAGTGATTGTTTCAAAGAGTCAATGAACTTTCCAGGTATACAGACTGCTTTTTAGCTTAATGACTTAGTCTGTCCCACTTATCTGATAAAGATATTGATGTATAGTAGATGATGAAAGATGGGCCGTTCTGTTCAAATTTTTTAAGGTAAACAATATGCAGGTTGTTTTAATTATCTGTTGAAAATCTTTGAAAGCATTTAACAGATACAGCCCAATATATCTTCAATTTGCCTCTTTTGTATTTCTTAATACCTGATAGCTTTATGATGGAAAAAAGACCACCAGCAAATTCTACTAGATATATGCACAGTTTCTTTTTTTGGAAGAGATATATGTTTGTTTTTTTGTCAATGTTAACACAAGAATCCTAATGACTGCCTCAGATCAAAAGTACTTTTATCATCATCGCTTCAATGGGACTAGACCTTTTCAAGTTTTGAGTGCATGAAACACAATTGAATGAGTAACATATAAATCCTCTCTTTTCTACATGACTTTACCGCATGTCATGCGAATGATTCAATAACAATATCTTGCTTTATTCATGTTCCTTATTTGATGAATTAAAGGTAATGTTTAATCTCTGAGACATTGGAGGGCAAGTTGGATTCTCTCTTTTGTATAGTACTGATTGATGGTTCCTGTATGTTTTGTCAAACAAGGGCGTGGAGAAATGAAGGATTGTGTTATTGTCTGTACAATTCAGCATTTTTAGAATGTTATGATGAAGTACCTGTCTCAGGTGTGTTTAAAATCTAGATGAGTAATGAAATAAAGACACAGTCATATAGTGTATCACTTTTGCATTTGTGGGTAATTTTGGTACCCTTCCCAAGTCCATTTGTGAAACACCCAGAAAACAAAGATACATTAATCTGCCTGTGATAAAAAGAGATATTAGATCCCTTCTAAAATATGAAGTGTATACATTTTCTCAACAATATGAAATGTAGTCTTTATCTTTAGTAGACTCTAGCTATGACGTGTATGAAATCCAGGTCATACAATTTTTTTGTTATGAGATGTAATATGAGAAAAATAAATGATTTTTATGCTGTGCATGTAATATTGGACATTCCATAAAATAATATAATTACAAAAACAATTAATATAATTACAAATTTGCCAGTTTTCATATTCTGAGGGAGGTTCTGATGTTGTATTGTCATCTTTAAATTGTTGTACAAGTACAACTTAAAATGTTAATTCCTGCGCAAGGGAATCGACCCCCTTTAAGTTTGTCAATATTGATTTTATATCATACTTTGACTTTGATCCCTTCGTGAGTGCAACAGCCTAAGTTGGTTGTGCATTCTTAAATGACTATTGGTACCTGGCACGTACATACAACAGAAATTAGTACTTTACAAAAGAGAGTATCCAACTTGCATTCCAACGTCACAGTGATTATACTTTACCTTTGATTAATCAAATAAGGAACATGAATAATATAAAATATTGTTACTTAATCATCTGCATGACGTGTGGTAAATTCATGTAGAAAAGAGAGGCTCTGATCTATATGTTACTCATTCGATTGTGTTTCACGCCCTGAAAATTTGCGATGGCCTAGTCCCATTGAAACTATGGGGATAAAAATACTTATGATGTAATGATGTAATGATCTATAATACGGTAGGCATACGTTATTAAGTAGATTTTTATAAATGTCTAGTTTGCTCTTTCCCCCTCTAACTCTCTCTCTTTATCTCTTCCTGTCTCTGTCTTTCACCTTTTCTTTCTCCATCTCTCTCTCTCTCTGTCTGTCTGTCTGTCTGTCTCTTACACTCTCATTCTCTCTCTCTTTCTCTCTCTCCATCCATTTCCCCCTTTTTCTACTATCTCTTGCAACCTTTATCTCTTTCTGTCTCTGTCTTTCACTCTTTCTTTCTCCATCTCTCTCTCTCTCTCTCTCTCTGTTTGTCTATCTGTCTCTCTGTCTGTCTCTCTCTTACACTCTCATTCTCTGTCTCTCTCTCTCTCTCTCTTTCTCTCTCTCTCTCTGTCTACATTTCCCCCTTTTTTCTACTATCTCTTGCAACCTTTCCTTTCTCTCACTTTGCCTCTCTCTTTCTCTCTTGCTTTATCTTCCTCTATCCATTTTATCCCTCTCTCACCTTCACTCTCTTTATCCCCTCTGTCTCCATGTAGCTCTGATCATTCTAATTCATTCTCTCTATTATTATCCCCCTTCTCTCTCTCCCTCCCTCTCACTCACTCTCTACTACATGTTGCTTTCCTTAGCCTCTAGTCCAGACCATATGATGTATTACTTTTGTTCACTGATTGCATATGGTTTGACAACATGATCAATCAGGATGCATATGCCCATAGGAGCAAGGATATGTATGTCACAAAACCAAGTAGGATCATTCATTTCATAAAATCTAAGCAGGTTTATAGCTACCGTAATGTGAATATATACTAGTACTGCGGTATGTAGTTTTAATGTGTTGTAGGTTCTTGATTCCCTTTTAACTTTTAACTGAATTTCAATTGGTAACTCAATCTTACCTGTTTTATTTTATACGCTGATGATTTGTTTTTAATTCTGTGTGAAGATGATTATTCATGCATAATTCTGTATTCTTTCATTTTCTTTCTTTTGACTAATATAAGAGCTATCAATTCTATCAAGTTTCTTATAACAGATTTTTTTATTTTTAAACTTTATCTTTAGGTAAGTCAGATAATCAAATTGCATTTCAAAACAATCTTTCTTTGAGAAGATAATACAGGATTGTTAATCATTCAACATTTTGTTGAGATCAGCAGAACATGATTTGCTAAGAAAATGATTTGTTAAGAAAATGATTTGCTAAGAATATTTGGATAAGTTATTTCATGAATTTCTAGTAACTCAGCAAAATTATTGAAACTTGTATTCTGATTTGTGAAAAGAGATCATCTGATTCACATACAAATTATATTTCTTCATTTCATTTCTGGTAAAATGAACTTTTTGAAAATATGCTTTATTTCTTTGAGAGTCTGAAAGAGCTCATTAATTATCTTAATATGGAAAATGGATATTACCTGAAATTAATTGTTCAAGCTCTGAGGTTCATGCATAGCAATAGGCTTTATAATTTTTGTTTTTACTTTGTTCTAGAGATTTACAGTGATTTTGTGTAAGTCTCCATGTGTATAACGTGATACCTTAATGCATAGTTTCACATGTATGCAAAATCTTGTACATGTACCCCATTTTTAGTAAGTGGATTTGTATCAACATTGGACTTAAATGATGGATAGAATAAGTTGGAGTTTGCAAGCAAGACTAGCATGAATGTATACTCCCGAAAGGTTCCCTTACATTTTAAATTACCCTGAACGTGCGTTTGAATGAACATCGATCCATGGTTTGCTTGTGTAGAATACATTTGAACAGTATAGACCTGTTGTATTGCACAACTCATAGATGCAACATCACGCAACTTGCTTTATGTTAATTACACAAAAGAACACGCCGTTGCACTTGGCGGGAATGTAACGAACGATGTGTATGAAATCAAAGCATTGAGATGCATTGATATGTCTGTGTTGCTCCGAAGTAATTTGGCATATGCGATATTCTCAACTATTGATTTTGATGTTAAAAAGGTAGAGAGTCTGAGCAGTCAATCGATGGAGGCTATTAAGAAAAGCTTTACAAATCAATGCAATAATGGTGCAGTGTGATTTGGGAAGCAAGGCGAAAAACCAGGGCACATGTTGTTTTGATTAAAAAAAATATGAATAAAAACATTTCCCATGATGAAAGGCTTGTGTGAATTTATCATTCTATTGAAAGATACTAGTAGTGGTTTTCAAGGAGGACTTTGAATACTCATGCATTTTAAATTGCAGCATTGAGGTTGTAAGTTTTGATACCTGTGGGAAAATGTTTCCCTTTTGCTTAATAGTTCTTTGTAAATAAAAAAGCATAGACATTGCATATTGATTTTCATAATTATGTGTGTCAGTGAGTGATTATTTACATCTTTTCAGAATTCAGATCTCTTGAGGAGAGTTATCTGTTTTTGTGAGGATCCTTTGTTGTTTGAATATTTCAAGTCTGATAATTCAGGTCAACCATTTTGTTCTTTGCATGCATGAGAGAGTAGTAATTCTTCTCGTTCTGATGACCATGACATTTTTATATAGACTTGTTCAGGTCTGAAAATCACTACCTGCAAGGCTGTATAAAGTCTAAATCTCCTGTGATATGATTGTGTTTTCTCTATGTACATGTAAGTACCAGTATACATGTAGTCATCCATGCATTTAGTTCTTTTTTAAGTATAAAGAGCATCAAATAATCTGTAAATTTAAGGAAGGAATTTTCAGGAATCTTTGAGATGAAACTGATTGCATTTAAAACAGACAGGTATTTTTTTAGTTTATTTGGACTGTAAAGGAGTAGGTTGAACTCAAATATCTGCTATTTGCACGTACATGTTTATGCAAAGCATGGTAATTTATAATTAGCGGGGAAGCAAAAATCTTTGAAAGGAATAACCCTCAAACTATGACATTGAGAGATAAGGTAGAGTCCCTGCTGTATGTTTACAAAATGACATTTTTTAATTCATTTGTAATAAAATGTGCATAACTATAAACGTAGAACGACCATTTTCATGAATCATCTGCCAACAGCCATTGCCGTAAATAAACATTAAAAGGATATTATACTGCTTTTTTTACCGTTTTTTTGAATCTTCAAATTAATTTCAGCCGTATTTCCACCACCGTTGTGAAACACTCAATTCTCAATAATTTCTCCAGTCATTTCAGACAGCGGATCGATGTCGTAACTAGTGGAGATCTGAATCTAGTTCGGTTCACAGCAAGCTTAATTACTGATCCATTATGTCTACTCACAAACATATGGACTGAACAAATTGCCCTTATCACTTGTGAATTGCCCACATCATCAACATCTCTGTCATAGATACCCATGATAGTCTTTCATTTCTTATTCAGTGTGTAGTACTAGTATGATTATTTATTTAGCTCTTTGGAGATGGCTTGATTTCAGTGTTAATTTTAAATAAATTTGTATTGCTGCCTTAGGTTTTAAGTAGTTTAGAATATATTATGTGCTTTTACCAATAATGATAATCTCACTTCATAAGAACTTTGATTAATTGCCTCATCTGAAATGTGCATATTTTTAGAGCTTGACATTTTAACTGATATGCATAGACTGTTCTCTCTCTCTCTCTCTCTCTCTCCCCCTCTCTCTGCCTCTCTCCCCTCTCTCTCCCTCCCTCTCCTCCCCTTACCTCCACCTGCTCCCTCTCTCCCTCTCTCTCTCTCCTCTCTCTCTCTCTCTCTCTCTCTCTCTCTCTCTCTCTCTCCTCTCCCTCTCCCTCTCTCCATCTCTCTTTTCCTCCCCCTCCCTCCCTCCCCTCCCTCCCTCCCTCCCTCCCTCCCCCTCCCTCCATCCCTCCCTCCCTCCCTCCCCCTCCCTCCATCCCTCCCTCCCTCCCTCCCCCTCCCTCCCCCTCCCTCCCCCTCCCTCCCCCTCCCTCCCTCTTTGTCTGTCTGTCTCTCTGAAATGTTATAAGTTGATACTTCAGGCTCTTACTTTTTGGTGAAGTTTGTGGAATAGCATGTTAATTAAAAGATGATAATTGACTTTCAATCAACATCAAAGTATTTTTTTAGTCAAGTTTCATAAATCAATCAATAGTTGAAGGTATTGGGTTTTATCACATTCTTTTTAATCTCTCTGTCACCTGCTGATAATCACCAGCTGCCGTTAAATTGAATAAAGACCTAGCATTATTATTTGTTGTATTAGACTGTTGTACCAATCATTATGGATGGCTCTCCTTCATCTCTTCCTGATGTGAAGGGTTTATACACAAACAATGACTCCCTCAACATTTTAATAAGTGATGAATTGATCTGGGAGAGATATAGCTGACAGGCCACTTGAAAGGAATATAATTTAATGATTCTATTCAACATGGAGTTCATTGTACCTCAGTCATATAGACCCCATTCTCACTCGCTTCAACTCAAGCCTGATAAAAACCCGATTTAAATCGGTTTCCCGATGTTTTTAAATTTTTCCCGATTTTTTCCTGATTTTTTTTTTCTTCCCGATTTAAAAAAAAAAAAAATCCAGATTTTTTTTTTTTTTTTTTTTTTTTTTTTTTTTTACCAGAGTTTTTTCTTCTTCCTTATTTCATCCTGATTTTCCCTTTATTTCCCTATTCTTCCCTATTTTGCACTATTTTTCCCCCAATTTTCCCAATTTTCTTACTCGAAAAGGGGAATGTTGTTAGATGCCAGTTTTTTTCCTTCCAGTTTTTGAGGATAAATTTTGCAACGACTCAGCCAGCGGGGGGGGGGGGGGGGGGGGGGGGGTTAAGAGCACTTTTTTTTTTTTTAAATTTTTTCCCGAAAATTGGAAAATTAATTGAAGGGGGGGGGGTCCTCCAAAAAAAAAAAAAAAAAAAAAAATTGAGGGTGGGTTAAACCCCACCCCCCCCCCCTTTCTGCATATGCGCCTGGTTGTATTGAATACAGTGTACCATTTTCACACAATAGATTATAATATGCCAGGAAACGTATCTATCAAGGTATCTTCTCCCAGCTCGGAGGTTGATTGCAACATTTTTCCACACATCTTTGTTATCATTCATTATATTACATTCATGCAGTGTCATTCCATTCCAAGTTCTATGCTTCCCTATAGGTGTAGTGCCTTCTACCTTTTCCTCAATTTTGTTCTTTCTTCAACATTTATGCTTAATAGCTTCTATTAGTTTGAAATTTTACATACATTTAAACTCTTCGATAAATTTGTATTCAAATGGAAGTTGCTAATAAAGCAAATACTGATAAACATGATGAAAAAATCCACCTCAGGAGTGAGGTTTATTTTTAATGCCAGAAGAAATTTCACTTGGTTTTGCAGTGTACATGCCCGCTCTCAAAATATTGGTGAATGATTCCGGTTTTTGGTCATGTAACTCGAGTTACTCCTCGCTTTCTCGAGATCGCATGCAGAGCAGCAGCAACAAGTGGTGCTTGCACACATCTTGGACGAAAAAACCCAGAATGAGCAAGCAATCATGTATTTTTAAGGGTTTCCAGTAGTGTAAATAGCAGTTTAAAAAAATGATGGCTGTGTATGTTACAGGGATCTAATAGATGCCATCTATCTTTTTCTTGATCACAGATAATCCCTGCAATAGCGATCCATGTGGCCCCTTAGGGACGTGTGGCCCAGAGGGTGCCCAGTACTACTGCAACTGCACTTCAACAGCACTCTATGATGGAGAAACCTGTATACGTAAGTCTCAATCAACATATTCTCTATCCGGCCCCCTCACTCAGTGTTATTTAGGGTACATATATGCTCGTTCCCTCTTTTTGAAAGCAACCCCTATCTGAGGACAGCCAACATTTCTGAACCCCCCTTTCGCGAGCTTTTTGCGGGCTTTTCCTGCCTTGGAGACCCCTCTGAATCATGTAAAATGCTCAATGTACCCCCCTAAATTCAGAATAATTTCTCAGGAGTCCAAAGAGATGAGAGTAAAAAAGAAAAAACACCCCCTTTTTAAAGAAATCTCCGGGTGAAAAGTTAATACACCACTTTTTTTACAATTCTCGGGCCGGACTTTGTCGCACGAAAAGTACCCCTTTACCGGACATTTTGGTAACACGCATGGGGTCATTCCGACCCCGGAGTGGGGGGGGGGGGGCGGGTTCTCTATACTCTCCCCATTGTAGCTGCTACGGTCATCGTTGTAAACTAGGAGTTAAAGGTAAAGGCCAGTTTTGGAAATGCCCCAATTTCAAAAAATGAAATGGAAGCTCTTATTTTATACCAATCATGTGAAAGAGTATGTTTTGACTATATGATGATAACAATTTTGCCGGGAAACCGCCTACTAATTGATATATGCATGTGTGCGTAGTCCCATATTCATCTTTCTGTGTACAGTGCTTGTAACTTTACGACGACTGGTCCAAATTTCTTATCATTTTGATGATTCCAGAACCTTGCAGTACACACCAATACTCATATGCTAGATGATCAACCTTTTCTGATCGAATCCACAATGCAATCGCATGACCATAACTGGTCTTTATCTTTAAAGATATCAGAAGACGCTTTTGTGATAGGATCATGCATCTAAGCTTTCTTAGCTTATAGGCTTCCTCATGCAAAGGGGGGGGGGGGGAGGGGGGGGGGGGGGGGGGGGGGAGGGGGGGGAGGGTGGGGGTTGTTAAGATATATTGCTGTATACACATGAACAAAACAAAACGCACAAAAAGGGTAGTTTTTGCTGGTTGAAGCGTGTGACGAATTGAGGGTGTCAAATAGCCCAAAATCGGGAAAAAGGGTATGTTTGTTGAGTCAGGGATACTTTCTGTTAGACTAGAGAATGTCTGAGGTAGATCTTGTTTAGGATTAGGAAATATGTTTTGAGGGGGTTTACACTTGTTTAGGGGGGGGGGGGATTTTTTTTCAAGAAACGGCACAACAGTTTTTTTTGTATAAGGGTGTGATTTTGAGCAATGGACAAACTTTTTTAGGGTGATTTGAGGATTGTTTTGGAACACTTATGGTCACACACTTGTACAGTAATACTGACTCCCCCCCCCCCCCATCTCTCATCTGTTTGGAATAATAAATCATATAACAGAGTTAGCACCTTTCTGGCTCTGCATTAACAGAAAAACTATTGAAATACTGAACAAGTACATTCCTGTTTGAATGTAATGTAACCCAAAATGGCCACGTCCTTCCCTTTGAATGTACCAGATATGCTCCAATCTATATGCCATGTGTAATAATTGAGTTACCATACTGCTGGGAACAGGTGCATGTAGGGCATACTTATAAAGTATATAAAACACACAGTTTAGTGAGTACAAAAACCTGGGACGAACATCTATTCGGTGAAAAAATTATATACATTAAAAAAAGTAACAAAGTGCTATTAAATGCACCTTTTCGTGCATAAAACAACAGGGACCTTTGGTACTGGGTACTGCATCATCAATTTAAATTAACTCTCCTAAATACATGATGTCATTTTAGCTGGAAACCGGTAATTGCTGAAGCGGGATCAGAACCTGTTCATGATATTTAATAGCATCTTCATCTAAGGAGGAAGATGGAGTGCACTTATTATTAAGGCCAAAACAGTGTGTATCAACTTGCATATGGCTAAAAACCTGTACGTAATCATATGCACATATGCCTTATCCATGCAGGAATATTATGTTGAGGATTATCGTGCTATTTTTGAGTACCGTAGTTATCAACGCTCTCAGATTTGAAGATAAATGGTTTAGTACCTGTTATGGATAGAATATTAAAAGTAATTTTAACAACAAAAAAAAACAATTTGAATATAATTTTTTATGATCCGTTCTCCAGTGCGTATTAATACAAAGTACATACTTAAAAAATATCCTTTACAATCATAATTTCATGATATATGCATAATTTTTTCTCACCGAATTTATGTACTTACTGAACCCTTGTCTTGGGGTGAATGCTGCCCCTCTCCTTTATTAATTTCTGGATACGCCACTGGGGGTATGCATAGCTAGGTGTAGGGTCAAAGATCAATCCGTTTTTCCAATTCCCTATTGAACCTTTATACCATGTGCACATGCATTACCCATGCAGGAATAATATGTTGAGGAATAAACAGAACACATGCATTAATTGCCTGCTTTGCACTTTGAGCTAATTATATCCAAGGCTGAAACGTTTTTGTGCAAACCAATTTCCGTGAGGTTTTTCAAATTATCCAGTGCTCACTCAAGTATGAAATATTGGCATGGCTTCTAGTGCAGTCCGATTAAATAGACCCTCAACCATAATTTCATCAGAGAAAAAAAAGGAAGATATTAGATATTACAATTTGGAGGATATTTCAAAGAGTGTAACTTTGTAATATACACACTGTTTTACCATCATACTAAACAAATTCTACAGGTCTTTTGCTGCATGAAAATGTAAAAAGTGAAGTATCTACTGATGAAAGTGGTTAATTTTTTTAATGTAAACCCAAATTATGAATGTACATGATAGTAGAACAGGGCTTAAATTAATCCAAGGCCACCAAGGCCATGGCCGTGGATGCCCTTTTGAGTGGCCTCGATGCCCTTCCCATCGGCCTTGGAGATTTTCTGTGCCCTATCCAATTCTTCCTATTTGTGCTGTAATATAGGAATGTGTCCTTCAGAAAAGAGGCCTTGCCCTAAAAATATTGAAATTTAAGGCCTGTAGAATGATTCCATTACTCTAAACAGTAATATTTTGCCCACATGCATGTTGATGATATTAAAACATAAACATGATTTAGCCACACACAAATGTCAGTGTCATATGTGATATATGACCTTCGTAAAGACATGTTAGGGGATGTTTTTGATAGTTAGATAGATTGCCAAATTATACAAATTTGTTGAAGCACAAATGACATTTAGAGGACATTGTAAGTGTTTTTTATTTTTAGTAATCTGGCTGTGAGATCGAAAGCTTATCAGGAATAAAAGTGCCTTGAGTTAAAAAAACAAAGATGAGAGTATTTGTTTTGTTTTGTGCATCTTTAATTTTTAAAAATACAAAGCAATTCATTGTTATAAATACTGACCTGCATGTATGTATATAGCCATCGAAAACCTGTATTTTGGGTTATACTGTTTATGTAGCAACATACATGTAACCTTTTTCTTATGTTTTCTTATTCTTTTGTTATCTTTGTTATTACCCGTATTTCCATCTCCCCCTCCCCTTGTATATTGCCTTTGGTTTAGCTATCAAGCTATTTTGATACGCCCATGTCAATATCTGATTTTGTTTTTTTGTCTCTCTCCCGGCCCCTTCCTCTGTGTCTCCATCTGCCCCTCTCTGTCTCATTGTTTCTTATTTTTCCCTCTCTCTATCTCTTCCTCTCTTCATCTCTTATATTCTGTCTTTGTCGCTGCCTGTCCCTTCTCCCCTCCATCTCATTTGTACGTTAACCATCTCTCTACAGCTGACCCCTGCAACGTACCCAATACATGTGACAAATACAGCACATGTCGGCTTGATGACGACTTCAATAGTGAATGCTTCTGTGCAGACGGTATTACATGCATTGGTAAGTTCTATTCTGTACACTTTTCATGTTCCTTTCATTGTGCATAAACAGCTTAGGAACATATAAAGCTCAGCCGTAGCATGACAATGCACAGGAATGAACCACTATGAAGAAATACAACACTGCTTACAGATTATTTGATATCAAATTGTGAGAATTTTCTCACAATATGCGGAAATACAGTGCTTAAATTAAATCAGAGTTTGGCCAAGCGTATACAACCTCAGAACAGTTGTTTGATGATTCATATAACCGCATCAAGAATGAAGGCCGGACATGCATTTTCTCAGTGAAGACCCACTAATATATATTGGATGTGTGGTGCTTTCATGCAGTGACCAAGATAAAGTGGTTGCTCACTGAAGAAGCATGTAGCATATGCATGGGTACAGATTGCATATGTTACTCTTGAGCGTGGGAAAAGTGTGATCAAAATTACACTTCTGTGATCTTTTTAAAAATTATCGCTGATTTCAGATGGCTATTATACCTGTAATTCACCAACAAGGAGTATTTATCAACTTTTGGAAAACACGTTTGTTTGTGTTTTTTTAATTTGAACTGTGGATAAAATAGCTAGGTTTTGTGGCAAAAGGTTAAAAATAAATGCACTTGTTTCACCTGCAGGAAGACAACTGCTATCAAAGTGCATGCATGAGATTTAAATCCATATTTGGGCAGTTTAGCTTGCCTGTCAACAAAATTGATTCAACAATAAATATATGTATTGCATATGTTTAAGTGAGGAGAAATGGATGTATGAAACCTTGCCATACTAGTAAACTGATGAATTAAAATCTACTGTGTGCAAATGTGTGTTTTTTAAAATATTAAAATAAGGATTACTGTGGATTGACAGCAATTTGTAATGGTGTTCAGATTTTAAAAGCTGACTCTCAGTCCTCCTGTAAATGAAGTGAGAATGTGCGTCGGGCTGACCTGCTGTATAGTCAGCTACTGTTATTACACATGTGTATTAGAAATTAAACATACTTAAAATATTTTTTTTTAAATTGATAGATAATTCCCGTACCTGTATCTTTTGTAATCATTTTTTTCCTTCAAAATCCAATCTTAAAAGTTATCAAGTTGTAGATTTGCACCTTTAACATTTTATGTCCATTAAGAATAGAGAGATAATTTGAGGAAATATACATGCTCTTGTGGAATGGATAATCATATCAGATAAACAGAAATGCAGAAATTAATGCAGAAATTACCCTTATTTATTATGACAAGTCAGGAGATTTATGAAGTAGGATCCAGCCCTTCTTTGATGACATTTCTTTGTGAAAGTCTTCTGTATAGTGCAACTACTGTTGTCAGTGAAATATACATGACCATTCTAAGACACTGCACCATGCTCTGCTGAATACAATCCTGTCAGCAACTGTTTATTACATGCTAATCATAATTTGATGTAAACGATGATTTGTCTTTCCTTGATTTATGATGAGTTACAGTTCCCAGCACAAGTCTCTTTCCTTAAAGCATGAATAATTCTCGCACCTGTTATTGGTTGGCTCAAATAAGTCCCACGTGTATGCTTGCCCCATATTCTATGTGAGGTCACCTCTGGTAGCAGTCCCAGTGAGGTTAAGGGCAACTGCTCAACCCCCCCCCCCTGCCCCTGCCCACCCCACCCTCCTCACCCCCATCCTCCTGTTTGCATGTACTCAGAATATTGGCACATCCAGGATCTGTCTTGAACAATTTCCATGCAAAGATAATTACCCACCCAGGAGAGTTGCCCATCGATGATAATTCACCACTCATGATGTGTGGTAAAAGAAATTGTTGCGGCAAAGTAGAAATTATGTTAATCCCCCTCCCCCTCCCCTTCCCCTTCCCCTCCCCTTCCCCTTCCCCTTCCTCCTTCTATTTAGCTACATGAACTTAATGTCCAATAGTCACCATTGACAATTCCAATCAAGGACAATTATCCACCCATGAGAATTACCCTTCAATGATTAATTATCAGTACAAGGTACCACTTATATCATGACAAACTTCCTTAAAAACTAGTGGTAAAAATTAAATACTACTGAAATTCATCCATCACTCTCACTTTTTTCCTTCTCTCTCTCTCTCTCTCTCTCTCTCTCTCTCTCTTTCTTTCTGAGCAGTGGATGAATGCAAAAAGGAGTCTAGCCCTTGCATCACCATGGCAACCTGTGGTGAATCGTCCCTGGACATCGTAGAAGGCTGGAAGCACCATGACTGCAACTGTGGAAATGAAGCTATCAACTCCACGATGTCAGAAATATCTGTCCAGGTGACTTTCATTAAAAAACAAACACAGTCACACTGCTTAACTGTCTCCAAACCGACTGATAATCATAACATTTTAGTCACTTTGTGTCATAGTCTCTTGTTGGTCAGGGCCAGTATTTAATTCATTACTTGTTCATTACTTATCTCAGAGATGTGAGTATTTTATTAGGTTTCGGCTAAGATTAAAATACTAAGCCAACTCCGGTATTCAGTTGATGCTTATGGCTAAGTATTTTAGCCTGAGTTTAGGACAGTTCCCCAGCTGACTTTAGCCAATAATTTTGGAAGCCTTGACTCATGTAATTTTCATTTGCAGTCATGATAAGCCACGCACAATCATATCAGCGGGTCTAATGCTCCACCCTGACATTAGAAAGTTGATTTGTATAAAAGTATTCCCTCTGAAACATATGTCTCTCTCTCTGTATGAAGTAAACATAAATCCTTTATCCTCAAAAATCAAGAAAAGGAATTTATAGTTCGGGGGAGGGGAGTGGGGAATGACATTTTTTCTGATTCCATGTAGATGTTATTTTATGCTCTTTGTAACTGAATGTGTGGATTGGTTTTAGTAGATGGAGTTAGCTTCAATTTAATATAATATCGGAAAGCTTGCATTCAGAAAAGACTCCAAGCAACAACAAAAAATGGATTCTATCTACTAATTGGCAGCTTCAAGGGTCATATATATTATAAATGTGTAATCATGTTTAATTCCAGAATAGAGTAGATTTTCAAAATATTTTGTGAATGTTGAATTTGTTTTTGTTTTCTCTGTATGGTAGATGGTAGAACGTGTAATGCTAGCAGGTGTGATGAGCATGTCCATTGCAACTACATCCATATGCCAGGGGGAGTTCGATACAACTGCTCCTGTGTTCCTGGCTACTCCTTCAATGAGGAAGGGCAATGTGAAAGTAAATGAATACATGAATAAATTAATGAATATATGAATAAATTAATGAAATATAAATAAATAATTAAATGAATAAATGAATTATGTACAATGAAGGCCTCTTCTCTTTATGCTCCTTTGCTAAAATGGATAGAAATATTATGTAATACAAATACACCCAGTGGTATTCATTTGGACCAAAAGAATATAAAATATTTATTTTGACATCTACATGTACATGTAGTACATTTTAAATCTACAAATTTGACACCACTCTTTTTGTCTGTACTTGTTAAAAATGTTTGTTTTGAGTTGATTTATATCCAGTACAAAGCAATTACCAATTAGGAAGCATTTTATGAGAGGTAATGTGTGTCAACGGTTATAAAATATTTGTACATGTTCATATACATTATATGAAATTAATTGTGGCCTTTCTTTTATGTTTTTACTTTTTCAGAGGATAAGACAGTGTATCTGGTGGTGATAGTTGTTGTAGCGGTATTTCTTTTGGTAACAGCATTGCTAGTGGGCTTCAGGTTCATCCTAAAGACCAGGCCAGACAAGATATGCCAGCGGAACCCGTACAGTGGTAGGTGTTAGGGAACAATGGGATGTGGACAGAATAATGAATGGGTGACACTAGAGAGATAGAGAGAGAGAGAGAGAGAGAGAGAGATAGGGGAAGAGAGAGAGAGAGAGAGAGAGAGATAGGGGAAGAGAGAGAGAGAGAGGGAGATAGGGGAAGAGAGAGAGAGACAAAGAGAGAGAGAGAGAGAGAGAGAGAGAGGGAGAGGGGGGCGAGAGAAGGGGAGAGAGAGAGAGAGGAGAGGGGGGTGGAGTGAAAGAGAGGGAACGGAAGATAGAGAGACAGACTGATACCGGTAGATGGACAGTCGGACAGAGAAATATAGAAAAGAATGACTGATAGTTGTTACAAAATCTTTCTTGCAATCATGAGCAAGTAAACCTATTAACCAAAGTGTAACATAACATTAGTTTGCTATTCTCATTTCCTATACAAATGTGTTTTTTTTTTAATATTTCTAATTTATACAACTGTAAATATATGTTTTCAACCCATATTGGAATATGTAAATTAGGATAATTATACATTTTAATGAGAAAAAAAATAGGAAGAAAGAAAGAAAAAAAAAGAGATAAGAGAGCCTTGAACTAGGAGAAAAGGATAGATTAGAGAAAGGAAGAGTAAGAATAGGTATGGATTTAGGGAAGGGTTTAAAGGACATTTCTAAAACCTCTATCACATCTGACTTGGTAAAGCGACTCAAAAGACTGCCACCATAAAATAAATATAAAAGAAGGGCAGGAGGGATAAAAACAAAAGTAGCTGCAGGCAACATAGGCCATATTTGCCGGGGGGGGGGGGGGGAGGGATAATGGTAGGCAGATTACTATGTCATGTGTGAATAAGAATTAAGAAGTTGAGTGTGGTCATCTTCAGTCACTCTGCATTTATCAATCTCCTGAGAATTTATAAGCTTCATGTTTTATTAAGTATACACATATATATCTTCTGCCATGGATATTTGCTTTGCTCAAAGTCATGACTAAAGCACAGTATAAAACATTAATATGTTCTACGATACATTTATCTTTAAAAGTCGTGAAACTATAGATTTATATATATACAAATCTTTTGCCATACCATTTCAATGCTGAACTGGATACTATTGATTGGCCACTTGGCCACACCTTATATAAGACCTACTTTTGAAAGCTTTTTTTTTAATGAAGCATGTTGTTAAGATTGAAATTTCATACAAAAGGATTTTATGCACATTGCATGTGCACTGCTGCATGGACATCACAGCTAAAGAGAGACAGCAATGAAGACCAGTTGAAAATCTTTTCTTTTTGATTTGTTTGCACATTTTTGCAGAGGATATAAGCCCATCACCACCTACACCTCCTCCAGAACCAAATAACTACCCGCATAATGGTAAATGTTCACCTTCCGCACCTTACGATCACTACTGCTCAGGGAACATTCAAATTGGCAACGCACATGCAGAATGCCCATGATTTTATCTATTTATTTGTTTATTTATTGTATTTATTTATTTATTTATTTATTCATTTATTTATTTATTTATTCATATGGCTAGGTGTCATCATTTATTTAGATGATGTATTAGGGCATTTTTTTTAATTTTGGGCCATATATAAAATTGTAAGAAATAATTAAATTACCATGAGCTTTTGTAATTATTTTTAAGGGTAAGGATGCTAAGTCATGCATACATTAAAAAAAGGTATACTCTGTGTGCGCAGAACCAGAAGGACATTAAGTATTAACACTCAATATAGAGTAAAGACTCTCTGCAGACTATGTCGTTATAGTTTGACTCAAAGATATGCAAGGTCAAACTGCTCATAAGGGACGTGGAGTTAGATTAGATTAGATTAGAATGCAATAATTATTTTAGATCTTTCTTTAAAAAAAAAAAATATATATATTATAACAAATATTAAAGCTATGATATGTGTAAAGTATGTTGTAAGCGTGACTCAAAGTGAATATCACTTCATTGTATGTTATGTGCATAGAATCTAACACATCATTGTTCTCTTTCTCTTCATACCCTCAAATACATGTTTCATTTCATCATGATATTCCATATACATTTGTAGATATCTTCAAGTATTCATTTCACAGTTAATAGTTTGCTTTAATACATTTAGCTGCATTTAGATAGCTCTTTCTCTCTTTCTATAGTAATTCAGTATAATTGCACATTTTTTTAAAAGCTTTTCCTCCAATTTCAACCATTTTTTTTCAATGCAACAAAACATCTTATGATTTATAGCAGACATACAGTTGATATGTTTGTGATGTTTGCAAATGATTCAGAGTCTGTTTTGTGTTATAGATTAGTTGTCATACCATACTGACGCTTCCAGAAATTGATGAAAATGGGATTATTAAAAGTGATGTTATCTGTTTAGAGCCAGAAGGGCAATAGCTTTCATTTAGTCAACACAGAAATAACACCCTTCTGACCCGGGGCAGGTGCCCACCTCAAAAAAGTTCAACAACACCCCCCCCCCCCCCCCCCCCCCCCCCCTCACAAACCATTGCCAACACCAATATCACTCTCACGTAAAGTTCCAATAAAATTTGAAAGTGGATGGGTCCAGCCATATCAATATTCCACACCCTTTGTCAATGAGATACATATATATATATATATATATATATATATATATATATATATATTTTAAAGCAGATGTTTCTGCATTTATTGATAAATCAAATATTAAACATTCAAATAACAATAATAGTATATAATATTATTGATTTACAAAAAGAGTGACAACTTAATACACACAAAAAATGCATATATATATATATATATATATATATATATATATATATATATATACATAATTGAAAACTTGAAAGTATGGAGGTGAGTAAAATAATCAAGATAAATGCAGAGGCCAGTTATCATAAGCATATATGCCAAATGTACAATGTTATGCAAATAATGATTTCAAGAATATTTACCAAAATTCTTAAAATATAATTTGTTGCAAAATGGTGGCAGAAAAGTGAAGGGAAAACAAGCAAAGAAAAGCAAATGCAATGAAAAAGTACAGCATTATCATGTGTAGAGTCATTATTGTGTATGATTTTATGATGAAGAAGGATATATAAAGAAGGGGGGAGAAAACCCAATCATAGAAGAAGAAAGCAAATTGCCAGCACAATGAGAATAGTATAAAAAGGGATTGCACCCTTTAAAGGAAAAGAGTAATAAATAGAGGGAAAATGGATGACATGGTCTTGGAAAGATGTTTGTTTTGCTCTGAAATACGTCTGATTCTTGCTTTTCAAATCAAATAGGTTTATTGTTAATACAGAATGTGAGAGATGAATGTGAAATTCACCACCCCCACCACCACCATCAAAGGCTCTATATAGAGACCAAGGTTTCTAGAGACAAAGGTTTGTTTTGTAAACGTCTGAAAGGTCTAAAGATTTGTTACACTGATTATATTTTTCCTATGAACCTCCCCAAATTTTTTTTTAGCTCCAAACAAGCTGACTCTTCTAGTTTCAGGTCTTTCAAAACCGTGCAAGGACTGGTGTGTAATTTGGAGAAATAAGCTCCCCCTCTTTTCTTCATGAAATTCTCGACTGCCCTCATCCATCATATTTTAATTGCAGGACCCCCCCCCCCCATGAATCCTTTCCTTCTATAAGACAAATAAGTAGTACCTTGTATTTTAATGATATAACAGGATTATTTTTTGTGATGCAAAATTGAAAAGTATGAGAAAATTTGATGTATTTTATAAATTGTATAACCCTAATTCTTATATGCACTGCATCATTTAAACAAAGTAAAGGGGGTACCCCCCCCCCCTTTAGAAATGAGGAAATGCACAAATCTGTTTTTTTTTTCTTTTGCCAGCATTGCATGCAGTTCACCTTTAAAGTCTTAACCGGTTACCTTTAAAGTGAAACGGTAACATTGTTGAAGATTGATGAATAAAATGTTTAATTTTTGTATGAAATGTTACTTATTATATTCCTTCTACTGTACTAACCCTCTAGCATTGAAAAAATCCTGAAAAATAGTGTCAAACCACAAAGATATTCATGGTTTTCTCTGAAGGCGTCACTGTGTAACACCCCCTTACAGTAAATTCTCCCAACCAATTTTTGAATTTTCCCAACCGTTTTTCCATGAAAATAAGACATAAAACAGGCTTTTTAAAATCTTTCAACACTTAAAAAGTTTGAAATGGTATATAGAGCTGTGACATACAATTTAATTAAGTTATAATAATATAATTGGGAGAATTCAGGAAGTGATCAGATCAGTTTTCCCCAATTTTTATTATTAATAATTAACTTTCAGATAATATTTAATTGTACCGTAATTAACAGTGTATTAACCGAACTTTTTTGCCGCTGAAAAAAAACTCAAAGGTGCGTCTTATACACGGTACACACAAAACAAAACAAACAAAAATTAAATTAAAGTTTCAATTTATGCCCCTCCACCTTGCGATATGCCTGGCAATTTCTCCCAGCTCAGTAATCGGTGTGTTGACTCACCACTCAGAAACTAGAACAACACTCAAATTTGTCTGTTATCTTGGTTTGAAAGTAATCTTTCTGATAGATCTCAATATGTAGTTTATAATAATAATTCCTCCAATTTTTCTTCTATTACACGGCGTACCACAAGGTTCTATCCTAGGTCCTCTACTTTTTTTTAATTTACATTAATGATCTTACACATTCAGCTGCACCTCGCACTTAAATGAAAGGCCTTCCCGCATGGGTTTTTTAACTCGGACCCGGCTTGCTTTGTTTCTTAGGGCGAAAAAGAGGGGTGCTATTAATACACAAGGGCGGTTTATACACCGTTAATTAGGGTACATCTAGCAATGAAGTCACCATGGCACCATTTTCTCTCATCTGGACAAGGTTACCTTGGCACTTCGCAAATATTATGCTAAACAGAGCGCTTCATTTAGGATCTGACCAAGGCATTTTGACATTTTTATAGTGTAGTCTAAATCTCAATCTACTATAATTATAGTCTCTTTCACTCATATATTTTTAGCAGCTTATTTTTCAATGCATCTGTTTAACAACAATGTTTTCTCCTGTATATTCTGTCTAAGCTAATCACTCGAGGAGCCAAGCAAAATAGTCGAAGAGAAAACTAAAAAGATATTCATTTCTAAGATGTATGTGAAGATGTACTATGCCGGTATATTCATTCTTTCATATATATATATATATATATATATTTTAAATGATACATGGCAGAAATTCATCTAACTACGCAAATATTTACAGTATGCAATGTGTTATGTAGATCTAAGATCCTCATATCCAATCCACACACACAAAAAGAAGTATGATGATCATTGGTGTGCTTTTATATAAGTTTTTTTTTTTTCGTTTTCATCATTTAAAAAAGCAACATAAAACTTATTTGCATGATTACAAGTGACAAAACAAATCATTTGCCATTTGTTGAATTATTTGATATTTGACCAAATCATACAATGTTGTAAATTCAGTCCTAAAGACACAACTGATGTTGTGGCTTGAATGAAAGAAAATCATTAAATTCAGGAGTTCATTTTTGTTGTAAATTTAATATCCGAAAGATTGTCATGCTTTTGTGGATGCTCATTGTTTAGGTAGAGAATCTTAGACATGATTTTCATTTCAAGATGTATTTATGTGTTCCTTATTT
The DNA here is from genome assembly GCF_000002235.5 of Strongylocentrotus purpuratus. Classification (NCBI taxonomy): domain Eukaryota; kingdom Metazoa; phylum Echinodermata; class Echinoidea; order Camarodonta; family Strongylocentrotidae; genus Strongylocentrotus; species Strongylocentrotus purpuratus. Next base: position 50,795,308 of record NW_022145612.1, read on the forward strand.
CCTTTTAACTGCATTTCTACATATCAATTGTCAATAATTTCAGTATGGTACATGTCTTAAAAGATTTTATTTCTCATATCATGCACAAATCAGGCTCTCCATCAAGGTTTCTTATTAAAATTGAAGCATATTATCTGTAAAAATGCAATCATTATGATCATAGAAATCAAATTTCTAAATGTATGGACCTTAAAGTGTTTTTGAAGAGCACATATCATGAATCAGCTTGAGAGCTAGCTCAGCTGGAATTAACTGCTAATGGTAATCAAGAAGAATCTGAATTCTATAAAAGACGATGAAGGACGAATTCTTCCTAAACAATTTTGTAATGAAGTTATTACTGATCTGAAACGTCTCCCAAGGTCAATGTGTGCCTTGGATCTGCTTGAATGTTTGCTTATTTAAAGGGAGTGTATCATGGGAAATACTGGTTAACGCCATCTATGTCTTCTTTTGGACAACTGCATGTAAACAAATGGACTTGATTAACTGGGTCAGCGCACTAGCGTTCACGAAACAGATATTTCTCCTCCCGCTCGGTTTCGCGTTTGTTGCACGCACGTGAATGCAGCGGTCGCGTCGTCCGTAGTGTATTTTACCCGATCGGCCCCGAGTAGGGCCACGGGAAAGACACACAGTATCGTCATGATACACTCCTTTTAATGTAATTCATCTACATTGTAAATGTGTCCCATGTTCTCTGTGTCTCACTTGAGTACATCCTATGTTCATCACCAACATGGTATTAAAGCTTGTATAAAGACTGTCCATGGTAAGATCTATATAACGATTAAACTTGTGTTTCATCCTGTCTTACAGAGCCCTCAGACGTTCGGAGGGTCTACGAACCAATCCCAAGTATCCTAAACAGGCCGGTGAATGGGGGTGGTGCTATAGATTACACCATCGAATCCAACAACGCTACCAACAACGAACCCAACAATGAACCCGAGAAGAGGATTCTCATCATATCCACAGAAGAGACGGAAGAACATCGCGATGTCATCTACAAGTTTGCAGTGTTCCTCAAGGAATATGCGGGTTTACTCCCCATTATTCCGTCCCAGCATACGAACGACATCCACAAATTGACCCTTGAAACGTGGCTGTGCAACGAAAACAGACAAGCCTTCAAGGTGCTTTTCATCTGCTCGCTGGGCATGTTGGATCGGTGGGTGCGAGAGAGAGAAGGTGACCCAAATCCAAACAGGGGGATACCAGTAGAATCCGAATTTGGCGATCTGTTCATACAGATGAAACACATCACCAGTACAGAGAGGCGCAAACTAGGAACGCTACAAAAGTTTGCAGTAGCATACTTCAGTGATTATTTCAGTAAAAGAATGGTGGATGACATAGAGCTCTTTAGAGGTATGCCTTGCTATAATTTAATGGCAGATGTGGAGACACTTTGCTTTCGCCTAAATGGTATTGAGCAGAACACTCCAACGTCAAGTCGCAGGATGCCACAGGTGAAGGAGTACGAAAGAGTCGAAGAAGGTCAGGCTCTGTTACGAGCCATCAGGGTGATGAAGTCAAGACATGGCATAGCCGCTCCTACACTAGGAACCCTGCGGCAGTTTAGCCAAGTATCAACGGACAGTGACCGCACACCTACACCAGAGAGATCTGTCAGTCCACACTATGAACTGAACTCACAGGAAGGTTCGGAGAATAGTGTTGCATTCCAACCAATCACAGAGGGTGCGCAAAAGGAAATGGCGAGTGTTTCAGGATTCTTCTCCAATTCTTACAGTGATAGTGATGATGAAAGCAGTAGCAACAGCGGAACGCACCAGGTGGATGTTCATCGTCACAGCGGCGATGATTCCGGATTTACCCTAGCCCAGCCGGATTATAGACCGGTCGCAGCTGTCCCATCAAAACCTGATGACTACTCTTTAAATGGACTAGACTCTGGCTTGAGCAGCCTTCCAATATCCCCCTTGTCAAGTCGAGAGGATAGTGATCCAATGACTGGCCATCTTGCAAGCCTTGATGCTTCAGGACATATCCAACCCATGCCAATAAAGCGTCACGCATGGATGCCTGTGTTGTTCATGTCCCAGCAAAACCTGATGAATATTCCTTAGATGTTCTAGACTCTGGCTTGAATAGCCAACCAGCATCCTGTATGTCTGGTGCACAGGAGAGCTCATTAGCATGAGTCGTCTTATCATGCTAAAATTGTCCATAAATGTTTTAAATCAATATTAAAATGCATCATGTTTCTACGCTTATTGTTCAAAGCGGCATCTCTATTCAACTCGATTAAATTCACTTGATAACTCAATTAGGCAGTGTATTCATAAGCATTATCACCTTCTAATTAATTACCTTCTCTAATTCTGTGCAATCCTCCTGAGATAATTCAATGTCTTACATTAACCTTGGCTAGCATGTTTTACATTCCAAGAGCAGGACGATGTAGTCACTCTCAGGATAGTTCTGCCTTTTTCCAGCTTGTTTACGGTCTCATGGCTCATATGAGAGAACCTTGAGAGAACAACCACTCCTGGGGGGTGTTTCACAAAGATCCTAAGTAGAACTTAACACTAAGTTGGACTTAAAAATTATGGACAGCCATTGGAGTCTTAAAATGAAATATATTCAAAAGCAGAAATTCAAGTATTTTAAGACTTTTTATAAATTCCGCATCCAGAACATGAAATCTCCTTGATGATAGAAAATATGAATGATTTGAATAAACAATTAATGCCTTTCAAACTAACTTTTACAAAATATTTTCAAAGATGCTAATGGCTTTCCATAATTTTTAAGTCCAACTTAGAGATAAGTTCAACTTAGGATCTTTGTGAAACACCCCCCTGCTTTCATCAGATATCCTGGTTCTACGACACATACTCTGGGGACAATTGCTCTGCGGTTAATATCCTACACTAACCAAATTCCTAACTTCAACCGTGGACCAAACGCTTACCAAAACCAAACCACATCCTATCATGTAACCCAACTGTATAGCTATATATCTTTGATGATGATATAAGGCCTCGAGCAGATGTCGCAGGAGCAAATGTGGGAGCCCTGATGTCATACTCTTTATCATTCGTACACAGGTAGATGATTTTGTAACCCATTTCAGGTCAAAGTAACTTTACCATGGTGTTTTTAATATTATTCTATGTGAAATGGACAGTTAGTGCTACACTGCTTCTTATCAGAGCCCAGAGTTGGTATGTCGTGATAAAATATTGTACATCAATATTATGTGGAATACTAGGAAGACACAAAAATTCATCAGAATAACATACATAAAATTAATATAGAGAGGGTAAAAATTAAAAAGTACCGGTAATGTTGATTCTGATGAATACATATTATTCAAACAAGAGGTGCATGTGTAGTTCCTACTGAAAGTCTTTATAACGGGTGTACAAATTATGAACTAGTATTCAAAACTGTTTTTGAAGCCAATCATCGATCTCTATATACGAACACCAATCATGTAACGTCTCATGTATTCTCAAAAGTAAACTTGATAGAGTTTGGATATACTTCTTGGTTTTTTAACCAAGTCCTGAATCTGCACAACAATAAAAATTCACATAAACATATTATGAATGTGTTATATTTCTCTTTAACCTATATCATACAGGAAGCAGTTGCTTCAGTGTTGATCCTAAGGGAATGAATTAAAGTATTCAGTAGTTTATATTAGTTTAAAATGTACGATACCACAGGTGTTTTCAAGAAATATTTGGTCTTTTAGCAGGAAAAATATCACTTGACCGGAGTGTGGAATGCATCTTACCGAGGAACAGTGCCTTTAACGCATTACCTACCGGAACTGAATGTTCCTTTTATGCAGTCTTTGGGAATAGGAGAATTTGGTAGTCAACAGATTAATGCCTCGAAACATAACCCTGTCAATTCTAGTTTTAGGTACCTGTATCTATCCTGTATATCAATCCTCTATATATCAAATCGTATATGACATCTTTATTTCATGGAATTCTTCAGAAAGTATGTATTTTTTCTTGCTTCATTCTAACAACCTTTGACATATTATACTTCAGTGTTTCTTGCTCTTTTCTTTCAAAGCATATCTAATCTGATGGTAGAAATCTATCATTTTGATGTAGATTATTAAAGATATATAATAATGGTCGTGTAGTCATGTACACTAAGAATGAACAGGATATAGGAAACTTTCATTGGTGGGGGTAATCATAACATACCAAGTCGGACCTTTGGTTTTGTGTGTTATCCTTTATTTTCTTTGTACTCTCTAATCATTAACCTATAGAATGCCAGATAGAATTTTTGAGGTTGGTTTTATACCTTCAAGCTACATGCGATTATTTTTCAGGTGATTGGTACACTTTAAGGAAGGATTGATATACATACAGTAGTGACTAGCGAAGAGTTTCCTCAGCATCCTATACCTCATTATGGTAGAATTTGCTATACAGGTATTTAAAGTGGAAAGAGGGGGTAACCATGTTGATATGTTCATGTGGTAACTCCGAGTCATTGATGAGAGTGCCTTTGTTGTCGTGGATGTTTGGAAGTCAATCCGCTGGATACATCTCAGAGAAAGTCAACTCAAACACACTCTATTGGTGCCTTTATTCAATCTCTGAGTATGAAACAAAACCTCACTTTTCACAGCGAAAGAAGAAAAAAATCAGGTTTTGAAAATGACAAGTTGGTATTTTTTCAATGATGTCCAAATACATATTATATGCCTGAAGGACTACTTGGAGAGAAAATTATCAAAATGATGTGAAAATTAACAAAATAGGACATAGAAAGTTGAAGTGCATACAGCTACAAGTAACTCAATGTGTAGCTCTAGATATATACTACCGGTGGTTGAGAAACGGTGTTAAAATATGTCCATTTATTCTGGTACAACTGTATTAGAGGAATGTTTATTATCGTAGTTTAGAGGTATACAAATATACATGTAACTAAGTGCAATTCTTAGTAAATTGAGTCACCGTCCACATGAACATTTTATTAGCCAGTGACGGAGGTTTCCTCGGTCTAATCTAATTCTCAATTTTAATTCTTTTCATGTACTTCTTTCACTTCTGTGCCAGTCATATGTTTTTATTGAAGTTATATTATTGATTATTGAAATGTTATAAAATGATTTATGTCAAATTTTGAAATGAAATGCAACAGAGTGTCATGTACCAGTGTGTTGTGGGTGTGTTTTGCCGGTGAAGGGTATGTATTGAATATTAATAGAACAAAGTGTTCTAGAAATGTATTTGTGTTTCATGCATTGATCAGTGTACTAACTACAAAAATGCTATAGAATTAACTTACAAAAAGGTAAGCCTATTCCTACAGTGTATGATAAATGTTCAAGATGTTGTACATGGATTATAGAATGATTCCTAGTCACATTTGTAAGTGTACATTATATTTTTTTCATGGTTGATTGTTTTCTCGTGAATCCACCTGTTTCCTTTCATGGTCATTGATGGAAGTTCGACTAGATATTGTATTCATATTGTAGTATAATCACATCTCAAGATTAATCCTAACTGCAGGCATATAATTGACCATTGCCTGTTACATTCCAAGTACAGGGCAGTTGTCAAACATACTGGGCGGTATATATCAGCTAGAATGCAACGCCATGAGCTTCTCATAAAGGGAATATGATTTGTTTCCTTATCATGTAAGCCAGTCAAATGTATAAGAAAGTACTTTCTTTAGTGAAATATGTTACAAATTGGCCCCCAGAACAGTGGAAATGTATAAATCACATTCTTTTATTCATTGCAGTCCATTAGATTAGTGAATTGTTGATAAACGTTGTAAAGATAAACAGCTTCAATGAAAATCTTCTGAGATACATGTATTCATGTAAATTTATTATAATAGTGGTAACTTTGGATATTAACCTTGACAAAAATCAAGACTATGGTCAATCTGACTATTTAGCAGGTACCCTTTTATCACTGTGATTGCTTTGATTATGATAAATGAACTCTGCCATTTCTTTTTGTCTCTCTCATATGCTTCACATTTAATTATATATAGATATATATTCATATATTCATATACACCATTATCAAATTCCACATACATGTATTACTTTTGTCTTTCCCTGGCAAATTCCTTCTTAATGCATTCCTATATTGACAACGATAAATGTTTGCAATGTTCGCAGAGCTTGCATGATGCTTCATGTTTTTTTTATATTTCTATTTCATTATCAGGCATTTATACTTTCTGGGCATTAGATTGTATGTAGTTTAAGGTAGAGATTGGCAGTAGTGAATATTTATGCACTACTTCTACTTTCATTTGAGTGTATTATTTTGGAGTGCATAGAAGCTATTTGTAAAACAGTGAAAAGAAAATGAGAGATGTGAGGTACAAACTTATCTTGATGTTATAACATTTTTCACATACTAAGCAATTCACTGCTTAGTATGCAGTACAAATAATAGTTTACAAATTTATATCGTAACAACAGATTTGTATTAATGAAAGTATACATGTATAATGTTACTTAACCCAACAGAGTATTTTTTAAGTAAATGAAAATATGTACTGCACGATCTGTTGTGTTAATGCACTTTCTTCTCTTTTTCTGTAAATGGGAAAGCATTCCAAATACATGATAGAACATGTCATCTGTAAAAAAAAATATTGAAACCTTGATAGAACATCTGTTTTCCATCTATTGTGTTCAGGATCGGAGCATAATTTATGTCTGAATATCATCATTCTGCAATTTTTGTTTCTCATAAGAAGTACTATCAAAATGTGTGTGTGAATGTTGTATCAGAATCAGGAATCGGTCTGCATAGCATACTCCATTGGCATATTATTCTTTGCAATCAAGCTATCAAGCTTAGTTGTTTCTGTGCAAAGATGATTAGAGGTTTGATAGATGTAAAGCCCTGAATAATCAATACATAATGTGGGTGTTGGTATATATATATATATGCATTAAAATGTGAATCACATTGTTCGCGGTTCGAGTCCCTCTGCAGCACCAATGTCCTTTGGTAAGAAATTGATCTATTTGCAACTCTTCATCCAGGTGTTGAATGGGTACCAGTAGCAAGGAAGTCCTTCAGTGCTCTCTGCATCAAGAGTAATCACTGGATATCAATGTAACCAAATGGCCAGCTTTTTTCATCAAAAGCTTTGGTTGTACAATGATTGGCAAATCAATAAACACCCGGATCCAGAGGTCAATGGGAACCTCTTGAGTGTCTGACTTCACTATTTGAATCAAGATAGCGACCCTCATGAAAGACTGTATAACAAGGAAAATATCAAATTGAGGAGTAACTAAATAAGAATACCAGTAAGTTCTATCCTTTTTTTTATAGTACACAAGCACACACGTGGAATACGGTTATCAGCTGATGACTGTATTGGGTTTGAACCTTGTGTATTAAAGAAGGGTCATATCCTGCCTGGGCTGCAGCTCAAGGGGTTTCACCTGTTGCCCAAGGGGTATTGCTTGATGCCTGTTATTGTTTTAATTGAAAGGCTGCAGATGGCATGATAGGCTACCCATATTTATCATGAGGATGCTAAGTATTAAAGTCAGAACAATTATAGAGGCATTCCTTGTTTACCAGCTGTAGAGATGTAACAACAATATGATTTACGCAATGCCTCTGATCTGGAGATGTCAGAGTACAATTGTGTAAATGGTTGATCAAATGTATGATGGAACCGATTTCTGTAATGATAGAATTGGTCTTCATAGAACAGGTTTATATCAGCATTGCTCGCTGCTAATGAGCATTTTCTCAGATTAAATACGTTTTCTACGTGAGCCATACTATCCTGACCATTTTGCTATTATTGATATGTAACCAGTAACCAGTCTGTAAACCCCCAAATATATTCAAAGGTGTATGTTTGTTCCCACTTGTTGGGTTACATGGTTTTGCAAGAAAATGTACAAGGCCCTCTTGTAGGATGAATATATCCAGACTTTAGTAGGAAAAGTGGCGTCCTGTAGCATACCTTGTGGCTGCCACTTTCTTGGTAATGTGACGTATAATGTGGAATTCGCACATGAATCTTATGGAAACATTTTTTATTTCAATAACATTTATTGATAACACAAATCCCATTTTTTTTTTTTTTTTTTTGGGGGGGGACTTCGGTTGAACTTTTTTAGACCCCTCCCCAGGACGTCGATCAATTACATGTATGTGCCCCCCCCCCCCCCAAAAAAAAAAAAAAAACATCAAACTCTGGCTACGGCCCTGCACCCCAGAGCAAAACCTAATGCATGCAATCTGTATTATTAGTACTTTTAAAGTTCATTATCTTAAAGCAGGGGGATGCAATAGGTCCTTGCTATAGGCGCTTGTGAAAGTAGCATCTATACATTTGAATAAATTTGTGAACCCTGTTGTGACTCTACCTCATTATGTCAGATTATCAAGAAAATAGCTGCCCCAAGTACACATAATTCTTTGCAACAGAACATTTTGACAGAAATCTTGTGGTTTATTTCCCTCTTAATATTTCAGTGTGGAGTCTTGTACGTCAATGTGGGGAATAATTGCAATATTGAAGAATACCCGATTTCATATGTAGGGGTTAATACCAGGCCTGAAAAAAACCTTATTTTTTCCTGATTTAAAAAAAAAAAACCTATTTTATCTCGATTTCCCCTTATTTTCCCTATTCTCCCCCTTTTTCCCCCTTTTCCCCCCTTTCCCCCCTTTTTCCCTATTATTTCCCAATTTTGTTCTCGCTCAAAAGGGGGGGGGGTGTTGTTAGATGCCATTTTTTCCCCCGAATCCTCTTCTTTTTTTTTACTCAAGGGGGCATGGTGGAGGGGGGGGGGGGAATCCTTTTTTTGTTGTTGCTCACTATCACCCCTGTAATTCTAATTTATGGGCATGCCAGATATAGGTCCATATCAATGTCTCAACAAAGTGACCAATCATAGATCTTGCTATTGCCTTGTATCATGCAGAATCTAAATACCAGTTCCAAGTCTCTTGATAGTTTAATTCAAAGTCAGTGTCCACTTGATACAGGAATTGAGATTGATTTATGGACTTCCATGGATTATTTAGTTGACTATCAATTTCGTTAGTTTTTTTAAATATTTTTTAAATTCCATTCAATGAATTGTGTGTTGATCACAAATGCGTGCTGTATGGGACATGTATGGAACTTGAAAACACTTTTAAAAATGAAGAAAAAAAGATCAAATATGTGTGCGCATTTCACAGTACTCCTTGTATTTCAGTTGCGTTCACATGTATTATAACAAGTCTGTGTTGGTATGTAGTATTCATCTGTCGATATCATGTTTGAGTATTGCCTTATTGAGAAATGTACATATTGAGCTCAGTGTCATATAATGTTGATTATATTTGTATGTACACTCATGGATGCACAAATATTCAGTAGTACTTTTTATATGAAACAAGAAAAGAAGAAACAAACTTATATTTGATTGAGGGATGTTTTAGGGTGTAGTTCAGAAAAATTGTGAAATCAGCCTCTTTTCATTAAATTGTGTGGCCCTTAGAATTTTATGCCTGCTCTGACGACCATTGTTCAGTAGTGATTTTCATAAACTAGCCAAAATCTTAACTTTAATTTCCTTGATTTGACATAAACCTTGCCATATTTTTCATCTTAAATTTCAATTTTTAAAAGAACAGTTGGAACCGTACCAATTTCATGAAATGAAGAATGGATGAGCTGTCGGATCACTGCCCTTGCATGCAGAAATTTTCATTAACCTGATAGTTTTTATTATAAGATGCCTCCAATGTTAATCAAACTACCCTGACTTCCGGTTACTGAGAGAATATAATACTGGATATTTGTTCAAACTTGTTCAATCCCATTCAAGTGTGTACTATACAGGTTTTAATGGAGACTTTAAAAGTTATGACATAGTAAATCTCTTCAACAAAGCTTAAGTCCTTTTTTAATGCTAAATATGTGTATACATGAAATTGCAGTCCCTGATTTACTTTTGTTTTGAATTTATGAATTAAATAGTTTTCTTGCCTCAATTTTCAAGACAAACATTGAAATTGATTTTCCTGGTCAAAATCTTGCTATTAAGGGGAATAACCTTATTGGTGATATTATAAATAGCCCCTTTGTCCTTGCCTAAGTATAAGAATGCTCCTTTTCAGTGCCTGAAAATGCCTTGCATCAAATTTGAAGGTATTGTTCTTTCAAAATCAAAATTTGTAGTTGGACAATTCCATTAGCCACCGGGGATATGTGGCTTTCACATTGATGGTATTGATTTCATTGCATTTGTGAACTGTATTTAATATAAAGATTTGCTCATAAGGGGGTATGTTGAAGAGATAGTGTTTGACACAGAATTAAGGCCCTGATGGCTCCAAATAGACATTATAATATTGTGAATTGTGATGAAACTAGTATGCACCTCGGGAGGAGATAAAACTTGACAATCTCATGCCAAATAGTGGGATTATGTATGTATTCATGATTTATGGAATAGTGTGTATGTTCATGTATTACTTGTTATGTCCCTGCATTGTCCTTGAATGAAATTTAGGAAAGATAAGTTTGTATTTCATGTTTTATGTTTTAATTTGCAAAGATATACGGTATACATTTTTAGCTATCATGTATTTTAAATTCAGTATCCGTTCCAGCTTGAGAAAATTAATTGAATACAATTCAGTTTCAGAGTATAGGTATTTGGCTTTCGGTGATGTGCAGAAGTGTAGTTGTAGAATGAACGAATTGCTTCAATTTCAATTCGATCCATGCAGTTTTTTGTATGAATAATCAGGATTATCCAAATTGAAATCCAGGTACCTCAATGTGCATTTTATATTGATTGATATCATCTTGCAGCTTTGATTTATTTTTGTATATCACATTGAAAGGGTGTAAATATCATATACGAATAACTCGGTTGTGTTTTTTGTTACATCATGGATGATGAAATGAAGTATTGTTCATGTCAATAACTTGTGAATCAAAGGTGATGTGAATACAAACAAAATATTTCTACATATCTTGATCGCCCAGGTATAGCTTCTTTGTTTTTGTCATGTGTTGGAGACTGTTGAATGCTGTTAATAGACCGGGGAATAGCGATCACATTGGCTGCTTCCCGAGGACATTAGAATTTGTGTGTGAGAGACATTGTGGTGATAATCATACTGATAGTGACTGAAAGAAGGGGACGAATGTAAGAGAGAGACAGACAGACACAGAGAGAGTGGGGCAGAAGGAGTTGGAAGGGGCACAGAGAGAGAGAGAGAGAGAGAGAGGAAGGAAAAAAATAAGAGGAAAGGAGATGTTAGTAGGAGAGATAAGAGAAAGTGAGACGGGGAAAGGGCAAAAGTCGAAAGAAATTGAGGATTGAAAAAGGAGGGGGTAGATTAAGAGATGTAAAAAGAAATTGCCAGAAAAAAAGCAGAGAGAGAGAGAGAGAGAGAGAAAAAAAGTATAGAAAATCAGAGAGCCAGAGAAAGTAAGAGATGGGAGGGGGAGGAAAGGAAGCAGCGGACTGGGGGGGGGGGGGAATAGAGACAAGAGACGAAGAAAATGACTCCATCCCCGAGCTAGCCTGGGATATTTTAGTTCCTATAGCTATATGTATAATCATCAGTCGAGTGAGACCATCACCTAACCCTAAAGTACATCACCAGCTCATAGAACCATCTGTATTTGCATTATGATAAATGTACTTCAAATAATTAATCTTCCACATCGGTTTCGTGGTCATTGTGTAGATTCCATGTACATGTACGGGTATTTTTTATTTTACATGATATGGGGTGCGGTCAATTTGTGGCGAGCGCGCGCACTGAAAATAAAGGTATAAAATAAATGTTTAGAATCTGTCCTATCATTTCTACGGGAACATCCACATGCACCAGGCATGCTACATGTGTTTTTGACCCAGACTTTACAAAAAATAGCAACTTTAATTTGAGTGTATTGTAGCTCTGTTTCGTTAAGATAGTGATGGATGCACAAACCTGGAACATCTTCTCCGATGAGCAAGTGTACGAGGTAAATCGACTTTTTATCATTTTTTTTATCACTAAAAACTGAAAATCTCATAAATATCCGTTGTTGACGAAGGAATAGATTTTTGTTATATACAAGGGCTGTGTAAAAACATTATGTGCCATGGTATTATCATACAAACCGCTTTTCATGTAATGATTGTGAAATATGGTTTATTCTTGATAGATAACGTTTACATCCTCTCAAAACTTTATCTAACAAGAATAAATCATATTGTCACAATCATTTAATAAAAAGCGGAAGAACAAATTACTCCAATTTTATGGGAAACAATGCAGTGTATGAAACATGGGAAGAACACTTAAGATATTGTATTCACGCTTGTCAAGTAACTGCAACTTTTGGATGTAGCCCAAGTATAGACCCCCGCCCCACCATGCATTTTTGTTTTGCTCCCAAAAGATACAGTACGTATACCCCACAATATTTGGTTATTTATCATGTAAACAATAGTTGTTTATTTTTTGCTTATTAGAGAGTGAATAGTATATAGTGAATAGTAATAGTGATAAGTATTTTTTATTTTATATAATTTTATCTTTAAAGGAAAATAAAATCCAACAAACTTTAGCTGACAGCCTTATTGAAAACACTTGGGCCATATTTAGAAATATATTACTATAATGACCTATAAAATGATATTAAACTAAGTAAAACTCTTGATAAATTTAAAAAACTCTTGAAGAATGAAATGTTCTTGCAGTATAAAAACCACGCCCAATTAAATAATGAATAATTTGTTCCACATGTTTTGTTATGTTTTGTAATACTGCAAAGCACCAGCAAGGGGCGCATATAGGGACGCATGTGTCCTGTGTGTGTTCATTGCTGGTGCTTTGCTGTAAAGGTCTTATTGCTCATAAAAGATTATAAAGACCTATATTATAGGTCTTTATAATCTTTTTCTTGTATATATTTGTTTTCCCGTTAATGTTGTTTTTGTTAATTTCTCGATATATATGTCATGGTTGGTGCCCTAACCACAAGTTTGTATTCAAACTTTTTCAGGGGCTCATAACCCCATGTTTTTATATTTCAATGAATTATTGTATATGTATTTTTATGGTTGAAATGAATTGAATTGAACTGAATTGAATATTTTGAATTTATTTTTTATAAGTTTGCAGTTTCCATAGCCATTCTCCCAGAGGATTTGCCATTTTCATTAAAATACAGGTGTCGGAGTAGCACAACTTTTGAGATACTCACTGACCTGTATTTATCTGTGAAATTCATGACAAAAGTTTCCTAAGAAAAACTTGATTGTAATGCTTGCAAAAAAATGTGATGAATGGATGTTCTCTCATGTATGGCGACAAGCTATTTGATTCAGTTTTTTTCAATCAGTTTAGCACTTTATTTTGTTAAAGAAAACCTCACCATGCACAAGAAATAACTTTATTTATTCTGAGAGATTCAATGTGTTCTTGCCCATTCATGTACACGATTCTCCAGCTAACACCAAAGTGTACGAGAGAGGTGTAAAGCAAGATATTCTTAGCATAATGAACAGTTTCTCGTTGCTTGGTCAGACAAAGCTGCACCAACTACTCAAAAGAGTGACAGATACGTATCTAGAACAACTCAAAGAAATCACATCTTTGAGATGCTGGAGTAACAAGATGGCTGCAGTTAGCATCAGTGATTCTCGGTGTACAACACCAAGTCAGTAGGCAACAAGGGCCTATCTATTTTATGCAGGTCAATGAACTTTGACTGCTCTGGCATCACTTTTTTAATCGAAATGACAGCTCCCATGAAAAAGTGACTAGCAAGGAAACTGCAAACTTTTGATATTTTTTTTCTTTGCTATGTAACCAAACAAAGGTAATTTCAAGATAATTTTAACTGGTTGACAGTTTTGGATAAGATTTTCAGCTACGGTTTGTTGGGTTTCATTCACTTCCTCCTTTAATATTTATCTTTATTGATTGATTGATTGAATTTTTTTTCTTCATTCATTTGTTTATTTATTATTTATCTATCTATCTATACAGCTATTTATTTACCATTTATTTATGCATTTGGTTGATTAGTTAGTTATATTTTGCTTGTGGTAGAAATCTGGAATCCAATAATTTTTAATTTGTCTCCCCGCTCACGTTTTAACCCTAAATGGGCCGGAGGCAGAACCTCCCCTTTTCGCCGCGCGCTGCGATACGAATTGTTACAGCATTCAGAATTGTCAATTCACGGACGTGTGATTGGTTAATTAGCAATTATTCAAAACGGTTTTGAGATATGGATATGAAACTTGATAGATTTTTTAATTGAGATACTCCTCTTTCTATCTATCCCCTCCCTCGACTGAGAACGCATTAAAATAACCCGGCCTTTTCAGGGTTGAGAGTGATACCCCCCCCCCCCCCCCCCCCCCCACATGATGCTGTATTGTCATTGTCATTGTCATCTCTTTTCGTCAGCTTTGGCAAAAAAAAGCTGAGAGCTATTGTCAAGGTGCAGGGCCGTTTGAAGACAAACTTCGTGGGAGAGCACCTCAAGATGTCTTGATATTCTTGGAGAGAGTCGGAATTGGAGTAAGTCATATTCATTCATGCTATTCTTGTTAAATTTTAAGGTTGAATTTATTAGTAAACTTCATTCATATACATGAACATTTTGTATCAGGTTTGTATCAGAAGAGGAGTTTTATTGAGGTCTTTTAAAACTGAGAAAGCCTGATGCAATAATGCTGTCTTTTTCTTATATTTAGATATCCCTTCACGATTTTGTATCTATCATTCTCTTTACTACACCCCCAGTCTCTCTCTCTCTCTCTCTTTCTATCTCTCTCATCCCCTTCCTCTCTCTCTCTCTCTCTCTCTCTCTCTCTCTCTCTCTCGCACAAACACACACACACATAGGCCTACCCTATATCGATTACCCTCCCATTACCTTCCCTCTCTCCCTCTTTCTTTTCATCCTCTTTAATCTCTCTTTTTTCTCTCTCTCTCTCCCACTCTCTCTCTCTCTCTCTCTCTCTCTCTCTATCTCGTTCTATCAAGTACTCTTCATCACCTTTTCACTTACTTCTCTTTCCTTTTCTTTCTTTCTCATCCTCTTTACTCTCTCCGTTCTTTCTCTCTCATTCATCCTAATTCATTCCTCCTCTCTCACTCACTCTCTCTCTCTCTCTCTCTTTCTCTCTCTCTTCTCTCTCTCTCTCTCTCTTCAAATCTTCTCTACTCATCGATAATATTACTACTTTTTGATTTGATTTGATTTGATGTATTACTACTGGATGTGTCTAAGAATGTAAAGATATATAAACAAGAATTCCCACTGATAAACGATAGTACTTTAGATTAATGTATTTTTTTTAAAACATGAATAAGGTTGACTTGCAAGATAACTCGCATGCAATAATACAGGAAATATCAGTAGAATGAGAAATATATCATGAATTTCAAAGAGAAGTTCTAACACAAATGGGCTTTTTGTATTTTTAATAAGAAAGATAGTTTTAAGTAAAATGGGATGTATAAACGCTGATAACGAGTGCGCCCGGGTAGTCCATACCTTTATTTATTCAACTTCTAAATATAAATTACAGCAAAGATATTTTCAATTAATGAAACGTAAGATTACTAGAAATACATCAATGTTGTATCTTCTGTATCTTGTTGTTCACTTCACTCATATCAGTTTTGACGTGACGCGCTTAGTATGGAATAAGTCCCAAACAATGGCAAAAATTACCGGACCATATTTGAATATTTTAAAACAACAGTAGGCCCTTGATAATTATGATTCTTCTGGATCGCCACATCTAACCTTTCTCTTTTCGAATGTTTTTCCACATGGAACAAACTTAAATCCTTGTTAACTGGACCATTAACCCATTTAGAGGCATCCCTTGAATGTAATTGAATGTTTAAATCCAATATTTTGTTATAGTTAATGGTATCGAAAGTTTTTAATAGAAATACCAAAAGACCTTCTCTATAAAATTCAAACAGGCATTAATGAAGGTTTTGATTTTTCTTCCTAAACCAGAGAGATGTTCTGGATGGGCTTTCTATTATCCACGTTACTGGGACTAAAGGAAAAGGCTCGACTTGTGCTTTCGTGGAAAACATCCTTGAAACTTGTGGATACAAAACCGGTTTGTTAAGGTAATGACTTATTATTTATGTTTTTTTCTTCTATTATCACGAATAGAAAAAAACTAATGGTAATGCCCAGGTAACATGCCCATACGGGGCCCATTTGGGCAGAATCCGGGCCATCTGTGTATGGAGGAACCCATACAAATCCCAAATGTAAACCTCATTGGACCCATAATGGGTTATCCCATGTGGGGATCTACCTAGGTCTTCCAATATGAGTATAGCTAGGCAAACCCTTGTGGGAAAGATAATAAACAAGAGTATCTTCAATCATTTGTTCTGGCAAAATCGACATTAAAAACAAGAACATGATTGTGATCTCCGTACACATGGTTTAAGACCCGTGGGGGGGGGGGGGGTACTCACAGTTTGGACGGGGGGGGGGTCCCGCTCAAGCCTCGAAACCCCAACCATTTTAACCCTAATAAGGCCGGGCTATTTGAAGTCTTACTACGGCCGGGGGGGGGGCCATTATGGCCCCCCCCCCTAAGATCTCGGCCATGAAACGGCCGATCTCCGCGAAAATTTGCACGCATGTCAAGTGAAGTGTATAGAACAATATGATAATTTCAATTTTTTGAAAAAAATCCCTTATTTGCATATTTATGGTAATTTATGCAAATAACGTCATAAAATCACATTTTTACCCATAAATCCTATATTATTCATATTTAAGCATTCTTTTTCACTACATATATTCATTAGACCATTTGGAACAATAATACGACAAAAAAAATTGGAAGAGCCAGCTTATTCCTTATGTTATCTCTTGTTTTGATAATTTCTTATGTATTTCATTGTTTTTTTAACTTATTTTTGTTATTGTTTTTTTTTTTTTCATTTCTTCCTACAATTCAACTATTTTGACTCCCAAAACAACCACCTAAACTTTAAACAAGACCCAATAACCAATGTTTGATCTATTTTTAGGAAAAATGACATTTCCATATGTTTTGTACACAAATCACAAAAATGAGCGATTTTCGGGCTGACATGCAAAGACAAAAGGTCACGTGACCTTGTAACTATAGGTCCGATTTTTTTTTTTTTTTTTTAAAGATGCGCAAGACTCTAAAGAAAAAAGTCAGCGAGCGGCGAGGCGCCATCCATATGCGTTCTCGAACAATCAGCAAAATCGTGGAGGGGGGGGCCATAATGGCCCCCCCCCCCCCCGGCCTTATTAGGGTTAAGGGTCATTTAGGCAGATTTTTCTTGAAATATTTTGTCACAATTAAAATTAAAAAAAATTATAAACGGACCCATGTTTAGTGATATTTTTGTAAAGAAAGGGACCCATGTTAAGCATTTTTGTGTGAAAAGGCGACCCATTAGAGCTGAACATCCCTGTATGTATTAATATGTGAGTACACCCCCCCCCCCCCCGGGTTTAAGAAGGATACTGTAAGGCCAAGGAGTTGTAAAGAAACATCTTAGATGTGATGTGAACTTTTGATAACAAAATCGATGGACAATATATAAACCGTTCTGCTGTATATACATGTATAGGAGGCAAATTCTAGACAGCTTGTGGTTCATGATATGACAGAGACTTTGCCCTTTCAAAAAAAAAAAAACAGAATCAAGTAAAAGCTTTTCTGTAGTGCTTTTCATGATTCAATATGGTACTTTTGATAGGGTAACCAAACATAGGGACACCATAATTATTTGAGACTTAGGCAACATCTCAATAAATAGGTTGATGTTTTAATCAATTGAGTTTGTCACAAAATGATATTGTACGTGCAGTCAACCGGATAGGCCGCCCTCATGGCAAATATCTATACAGCCTTTGATCTATTGATAAGGATTGATCTTGGCAATAGCTGACACCAAGAATGCAAAAGAATGTCTGTGCACCTGTGTGTGTAACCACGATTAGGGTCACATGGCATCCAAAATGTTCATCAGTACCGGGTTTAATAAATTTCAAAAGAAAATTGAATTTGACCCCTTGGCCATATACTCTCTCTCTCTCTCTCTCTCTCTCTCCCTTTTCTCTCTCTCTCTCTCTCTCTCTCTCTCTCTCTCTCCCTCTCTCTCTCTTTCTCTCTCTATCTCTCTCTCTTCGTCATTGCCTTCCTTTTCCCTCTCGTATCCTTCTTACCACGAAGTATGTAATGTACATTGTGTATACCTCGATCATATAGAAAATAATCATCATTGAAACATTCAAACATCATTGAAATTATTCTTCCCCTGCTTCTACTTAGTAATTATTATAATTATTATTATTATTATTATTATGATAATTATTATTATCATTATTATCATTATTATTATTGTTTTTATTAACATTGTTATCATTCATGGTAACCAAATATAATTTTCTTAAATATTTCTTATTTTCTTTAAATGAACATTAGATCGTAATTATGAGCTGTATCCCAGCAACATGTAATTTACTGAAAGTTCTTCAGCTATTGCATTAATCAAGTTTATGTCTAAATAACATAAGATTTAGATATCATTAGATCATCTATTGGCTTCGATCCTTTTCAATTTCTTTAAAGCTCTCCGTCGCTTATAGAAATAAGGGAGCGCATTCGTATCGGCGGTACATACCTACCTCGCCGTAAGTTTGCAGAGTATGGGCTGACCATATTACAAAAACTTGAAGATGCTGGAAACTCGGGTGACGAACAGACGACCTACAGACAACCTAATTTCATCCAGTATCTCACCGTACTCAGCATGCATATCTTCCTCAAAGAAAAGGTTTGCAAACTAGAGTTAATGATCGATCTTTAGACTTGTTACTGGTGGGGGCCAGGTTATACGCATTTATATCAATGTCAAGCATAAAAAGGTTGTTAGTCTGTTTGTAATCGTCGGGTTAGCTGATGTTACCCCCTGGGCCCCTCACAAAAAAGTTGAGTCATTTCACCCAATCCAGCCCATGGATCTTGGATTAAAAGTAGTACAGTCAAACCTGTCTATAGCGACCGCCCAAGGGAAACACAAAAAGTGGCCTTTGTAGACAGGACTGGTGGTCTTTATAGACAAGTTCCTTTAGTACATGATTCAATGAGAAACCATTTTCAAGGGAAACAACCAAATTGTATGGTCCTTGTAGACAGGTGGTCTTTGTATACAGGCGGTCACTAAAGCAGGTTTGACTGTAGTAGACGAACTGGTTGTAGACCAAATGGCAATTCACCACCCTTCCATCCAGATGTATTGTAAGACGCCAACATCATTACTTGGGTCAGTTTTCATCATGTGCATGGATGAAGATGATGGACAAGAAGAAGAATACGAAGAGAAAGAAGAAGGAAAACAATATGTATCGTGTTCGGAAACAGTTATTATTTCGAAGGTTTTTTTTGTTAACCGTTTAAATGATTTCATTTGTATTATTTCCAGGTTGATGTCGGAATCGTAGAAGTCTTTATAGGTGGTGAAACGGACTGCACCAATATATTCAAGTGAGTTCATTTCAGAGAGAATTGTCTGAAACATTTATATTTTACTAAAATCTTTTGGGTAGGGGAGTAACATGATTGTTATTAACAAAAAAAGTGTAAATGTAGAGTGAAGACGTTTTGTTCAAATCTGATATATGTGTTTAAATAATGATCATAAAGTTTAATAGCGCCTTTCCGTGTAAAAGTAATACCGTTCGCGCACACGTGGCGTCTATTGCGTTATTTTCTGAGCTAATCAATCCTGAAAGCAATTAGCCCCCGCTCTTGTAATTCAACTGATTGATACCAATGTTTATTAGCCTTTCTGTACAATATCACTCTTCATTTCGCGTCAAAAGTCGCATCAAACGCAAAAGCAGTCTTACGTCTACAAAATGACGCTTCATGTACAGTGGACATAACAGGGAGAAGAGAAAGTTTACAGGGTCTTATCAGGGATCCCAGTCATTGCATGCAATTGCCTTCGTATAATCATGATATTGCACATCGGCATGATTATACACACTTTCTCTCCATCCATCGTGATGCATATCTACCGCAAATGATGTTCTCTTCCTATTATTGGTGTACCCACTTAATTTGGTGATCTTGAATCTTGAACATGCAGGACACCATCATGTGTGGGTATCACTACACTCGACTTGGATCATCGCGACAAACTTGGAGATTCACTGGAGAGCATCGCTTGGCACAAATCAGGCTTAGCAAGGGTATGGTTGATTCTTACACCATCAATTATTTCCCACTTACAAAATAGATGATTAGGGGGGTTGACGTAGATACAGGGGGGGGGGGGGGCATGCCTATTGAATGGCAAAAGACATCGATCTCTCTCCCTCTAAAAGAAAATAAATAAAAGAAGGGGAAAAGGGGAAACTAAATAAGGAAAAAAGGAAAAGTAGAGAGAAAAGAGTATTTGAAGAAGGATAAATGGGCCACTTTCCATCCTTCCCCATAACGAGTGGCCTTTTGAGTCACATTTCATCCACCTTGGACCGGTGCTCCCCTCCCCCATCTTCAATAGTATGCCAGTGTTCCCAAGGATCTCGCCCACGTTACGCCACTGTCATTGAAATCTGTCAATGATATTGCTATTGAAAACCGAATTCATCTACAGGTGTTTCGTATAATTATGTATCCCTAAGTGCTTTATCAGTTAATATGCCATAATAATAAAGATTTAGTTAGCATGTCTGATTCTCTCGTCCCAAGCTTTGCCTCTTGTGATATTTTAATGTTTTTTATAACATACAAAATGCAGGCAAAATGAAGTCAAGAGAGAGAGAGAGGGGGGAGGGGGTGGTGGGAAAGAACTTAATTAAAACAAGCTCCTGTACACTGTCGTTAAAAGCACTAACAGAATACGTCTAAAGCATGAGACAGCCATTAATGTAATTTTTGCCCTGCCATTTTACATGATCATATAGATAATAACATAAATGTGATTTTCTATAATAATGTTTTACCAACAGAAAGATCGTCCCTTGTTCACAGTCTCCCAGGAGTCAGGACCGCTGAAGGTGATGGTTGAGAGGGCTTCTGAATTCGGGGTAAGGCAAACTGAGAAGCATTTTTTTTTTCACAGGGAGGGGAGCTGATATAATTATGGCTTTTTACTCCAAAATTATCTGACAAGCACTCGATTCTTTTTAACTAAACGAATCAATGAATATATAAATTACAACATTTTGGGGATGCCTTTCACTCTATAAAAAAAGGGGGGGAAGGGGGGGGGGGGGGGGGAGAAACACGCTCATATGGAAATAGAGGGAGAAAAGGAAAATGGTTGGCACTTAAGGGGTTTCCATTTCTCTCGAGAAAAAAAAACGATTGCAGCATCCCAGGCTCTCAGGTGCATAGGATACATTGATTTCAGTTGGTCTGTTTTACCTGACTGTAAAGAAAGCATGCATGTGCTTGTAAGTTAGCAACCAGGGCACCGGATGTCTTTAATTCCTTTCCGAGGGACTTGGAAACAAGGACGGTAATGCCTTACCAAAGGGCACTGGCGCATCGACTCGGTTCCGAACCCGGGACCTCACGGTTACAAGACCACTGCTCTACCACTAAGCCATCACGCCTCGGTACATCGTAACTCATTTTAATTATCCTCATGGTCTAACCATAATAAATGTATTAACATTGCAAAATGCATATACAATTCATCTTTCTCAGGCAATCTTGAAGATTTGTCCACCGTTGGTCGAACTCTCGGTCGGTGGATCTCCGATCGAGCTCGGTCCCGAGGGCGGCCACCAGGCCATCAACGCTAGCCTAGCTGTTCAGCTAGCTCGTCATTGGATTGAAGAGCGTGATCCCAACCGATTTACATTTGATGGTAAAATTATATTCCATTCGTAATATAGGGAATTGGAAATCAAAATCAAATATTTGTTTATGTCCGTTTTTATTCTTATACTACAATACAATCGTACAGGAAACCAATGATAAAGCCTCTTTATATTTGTATGAGTTTCTTTTGACAGTTTCTTTCTGTAGGCACATACCTAAAAGGTCAAGATAATCACAAGAATTATGATAATTTTCACAGCATTTTGGTTTCCAAAAATAGGGAAAATAAACTATAGGGAGAATTCGAGTAATAGTACACCAAATCAACACGTAAGAAAGAATAGGTTATGGCCAGACAATATCATCCAAAGAATTTGATGCTGTTAAGCTTGATTAATCATAAGGGGCCCATCCCAGTTGAAGAGGGAAAAAATCACAAGGTTTACAAGCCTGACAAATTGTGGATACTAGTGCCATACAAATTATATGCAAGTGCATTCAAACTACCAGTGTATTAGATGGATATTAATAGTCTGTTTATTTTTTGTTTTTTGTTGTGTCTAGATCCAGCTACTAAGCAAGAGGCAACCAATACTGTTGACATCAATATTACAATAGACAACGTGCCTCTTGCAAGGACCTTTAACTTACCTGATGAGTTCATACAAGGTTTGAATATTTACTTCTACAAATTATCTTCTAAAGCCTTGTTTTAACCGTTCGGATCCTACTCTATTCAGCTCTTCTTTTTTTTTCATTCCGTATTATTTCATTTTGTCCGTTTCAGAAACCTTATCTATTCAGCAAATACTCTGAAAAATGAAAAACATAGTTAATGGTCGATATCAGATAGATAATAAGAAAAGCCAATGATGTCTCTTTAGTCTTTAGTCCCATGTGGTTTGAAGATCGAAGTATGAACAGGCCGTACACACTAAGAAAAAATTGTGCAAGTATGCACCTTTAGGGGTGCAAATCGATGCAACACTAGCAGCACCTTTAGGGGTTAAATCCTGCACCCTTTAAAAAGGTGCCAGAGTGAACCTTTTAGGGGACATGTTAGTACCATTTATGGTTCAATCCTGCACCTTTAGGGGTGCAAACCGATGCAACACTAGCAGTACCTTTATGGGTTCAATCCTGCACCCTTTAAGAGGGTGCCAGCTTGCACCTTTTAGGAGACATGTTAGTCCCCTAATGGTTCAATCCTGCTCCATTAGGGGTACAAACCGATGCAATAGCAGCACCTTTAGGGGTAAAATCCTGCACCCTTTAAAAGGTGCAATCCTGTACCCATGCTCGAGGAATACTCGTGAAATTTGCTCGTACACAAATACATATTAAACATGCATGTTGTTTCTTGGTTATAGTAATCATAATTATAATCAATATATCTATTACTAAAACGTGAATGTAACTGTAACATGATCAGACAAATACAATACAATACAATACAATGAACATTAAATTAGGGCGCCATTCCCATAAGGCTCAGAGCGCTAAAAAAAAAAAATTTATTGTTTGGTAGTTAATGATTGCCGAAGGAAAATACAAATCACAAAATTGATGTGCATTGTCATAATTTGCTTAACAAATCAGGATAAATGTATTTTTATGTGAACGCGTGTAAAGTAATCATGAATATGCATGCAATATGCAAACTTTTATTTTACACCCTTTTTTGGTCGATAGGGTTCATTTTTGTGGGAGGGGTGCAAAATCTTATATTGCACCCTTTTTTTAACCCCTTTTTCTTCAATAGGGTTCATTTTATGTAAAGGGTTCAAACTCTTATTTTGCACCCTTTTTTGCACCCTTTTTTCTTAGAGTGTAGGGTAACATGATGAAAAAGGCCTACTGACCAATGTGGCATATAGGACCAATTGGCCATAGGATCTTAGACCTTATACTAGAATCATATATCAATGGAAAATGCGGCATGGGACAAAGACCAATACTTTATAGTGGGACTTAGACCATAAACAATAATCAAGGATCATAGGATTACTGTGGTATAATGTAAATGACATCATCGTGGACCAAAAGGCCATTATGATCACCGAGAGCATGTGCGTAAATCAAGGACCAACGGACCAATGGGTGGTAGGATGAGAGACCAACAGGACGTACTATTAAGAACTAGTAAGTAATCAGGATAAGATACAATTGACACTTCACAGGCAGAGTAAAGTTCGGACCGTAGAATCAAGAACCTATAGGATCAAATACTATATTATACGTATAGAATCAATTAAAAATGGTTCCATGCGCCAGTGCGCTATAAGTTCAGAGACTATTAAAAATAAATAGACTATAGGGTTAAAGAGGAACAGGATGGAGGTTCAACCATAGGAACGTAGGATCAAGTCCAATGTATGAAGAAACACCTTTGGGAACTAGAATCAAAGGTCAATTAGGGAACACAGAACAATGTGCCATAGTCTGTTTTGTCCCATCCGGCAATCAAGATATTCATTACGCTCAAGGTCAGATCCTCTTCTTCTGCAATTATGACCATTGAACCTTACGATTCATTTGCTTCATTTGCTTCATGAATAATCTAAGTGAACGATTTCTTTTAACAAAAATAATCATTTCCTCATTCTTTGGCAGCTCTCAAGCGGTGCGACTTCCCGGGCAGATGCCAGATTGTGCGGGGAAATCACGTGACTTTTTACTGCGACGTCGCTCACACAGTAAAAAGCATGCATTCCTGTGGGAAATGGTTCATGTCCAAGGCGGGCATTGAGAGGGAGGAGCTTGGTGGTCATGTTAAGCGTGTCCTCATGTATTCCATGGTGCCTAAATTCACGATGCCCGACATATTGTCACAGATTGCGGTAATGCATACAATTTTGAGCATTGTTTTAAATGTTAATACATCATTCTCATGATCGACGAAAAGGGTGCAAGAAGTAAATATCAAAAAAGGACAGAAAAAGAAAAAGAGTTCTGGTACAAACGAGATATTTATTTTCGAAGGTCATGCGATGGTTAACCTGAAAAGCATCTTGTTGAAGAAAGAAAATTTAATTTGAACTCTATGCCCTACCTGCCAAAGAAATATCTGTTGAAATTGTTGGCTATAAAATCATTTTTAAAACTGAAATTGTATAAACGATGGCCTAAACTTTTTTTCAATCGGATAGGCTAACGACTAAAGGCTAAAGCGATGGTTTTACTCTTTGAGGATGTGTAGTTTTATAACAAATGATATTCAATACATCATTCTATCAATTTCGTTCTGACAGGATGTTGACTTCGACGCAATCCTATTTTCCCCAGGTTGGACAACATTTGGCGAACATGACGAGACACATCGTAAGTAATTAAGTACAATTGTTTATCATTAAAAGATTCACAATTTTATGCTTTTCTCTCTATTTTCTTTAAAAGTCACGTCTTTTCGCGTAATGTTACAGTCACACTTTCACGTAAAGCCCAGCCACAGCGCCCAGGTCAGGAGACGGTAAAATCATCAACATTTTTGAATTTCTCTCTACCCTCCAATTAGTCCAGAATCTGGCCAGTTCTTTTATGTATAATTCTCTACACACTTGATTCAAGCCACCGAAGATGGCACCAGCCCAGCCTAATTTGATGATCACGCCATCTGGGGTGGTAGCAAGTAAGTAGGGGGAGGTAATGATGGTGTACTGGTGGAGATCAAAATTAAATAGGCCAGATTCCGGACTACCCTCCAATAAGCGCAACGTACAACCCGTAACGGCAACGTACCACTGTTATATAGCCACGCGTCGCTCCGGTTTCCAAAAATTGCCTTACGTGGCGCCAACGGCAGAAACCGAAAGGTTTTGCGTGAAAGTTTGACTTTACCATCATTAATATGACCCAATTCATTCTATCACGCTTAGCAAGAGTCTGGAATCCATTCATAAGAAAACATCATCTATAGAAGGACGTACATGTGCACATTTTGATTGCTTTTTCGAAAGAACCTTCCTTATATAGATCTAAGTAATTCTGAACTGTTTATTATAGATTCATTGTTCGAAAAGCAAAATACAAAAAAAAACACCAAAAAATGGAAAACTTAATGGAAGTCATAAACTTAAACTGCGTGTGCTATTTCTCTACAAGTGATCGAACCATCCAAATTTTATTTGTCTTTTCTCATTTACTCAGCTGTAATACACTGATAAAAAAATTGATTGGCAAACGTCCTTTTCGGGGGGCAGTACTAGTCTAGTAGTGAACATTCGTTACATAATTTGGTTTCAATCTGTGTCATTTTACTCATTTAGTTTTCCGTTATTCGATAATTTGAGATTACCTGTTAGCCATTATCTTTATTTATTTCTATATAATTCCCTTAGCCGCTCGGTTCAAAAACAAGAATCATCGACGACAGCCTCAACAAGAATATCGCAACACCCATGTACTTCGAACGACTTTTGAGGATATTCTAGATAAAAGGTATCCGGCCGATAAGAAGAAACCCATCATCAAAGAATTTCCGTCGGTCTCGACAGCCCTCCAGTGGGTGGTGGGTGGTGACGATGATCTCCCGGAGCTCCTGATGTCGATGGCGCCAAAGTCAGACGATCATTTCGATGGCGGGAGCCACATCCAGGTGTTAGTGACTGGATGTGTCCCAATCGTTGGTGGCATTATCAAGATCTTCGATCCGTCGTCTGTCCTCGAGTATAAAAACGGCGTGTGATAAAATAGTTAAAGATCTGCGAAGAATCATATCCTCTCATGAGTTATCCATTAACGTTTTTAAAACCACTTACACGGTTTCGAACCAATGGAATTCTGACTCTTCTCTATATCTACCAACCCGTTACAATAGACCTACATTAGGTCGCCCAAGCAACATACCGGTAGAAAGAATTAACATACCATTAGAGATTTTCTTGTATTTGAAGAAAAAAATAGCGTCTACCATAATATCATTTTATTCTACTTTTAAAGTACCATCACTGCGAAAAAATGTTTTGATAGCTGGAAATGAAAGTGATGCTGGGAATTGTATCAGATTTTCTTCTGAAGATTTGATAAAAAAAAAGCTAGTTGTGACTGGTCATAATAAATGTAGTTAGTCTTTTAGAAGGAAGGTTATGGAACTCGTGAATTTGCATAATTATTTTCCAGATTGTTTGCAAGTATTTGGTTTGGTTCTGTAATTGTAGTATTTTAGTCATATTTTTATTTTTTAGGGGGTATAATTTTTGGAGAAAAGGTTCTAATATCTGAATACTTTAGTTCATTTTCATTTGATTGTATTACAAAAAACAGGTTGATTCAGGGTTTTCTTGGGGGGGGGGGCGTTTCACACATGACTGAAAATATGTTACATATATATTCTAGCATTTTCAATGTTGTTGTGTCTTTTGTCTAAAGAGAAGGGGTACCTGCCCCCTATACCCGCCCTGGATCGGTCATTGACATCGTAATTAACATCTTAAAGCAACCCGTGTCCTATACGAATTTATGTTAAATTCTAATTCAATTTTACTACATTGTAGTATTTCCCATATTTTGTATGGTAATGTATTACAATTATTCAGCCATTTTGCTATACAATGATATTTTCTAATAAACTTTGAATAAACTGGATACGATATTTAGAAGAATTCGGGTGTTAAGGAATTCTACAGTACCGTTAGTTTAATTATGACACCAAATAATATAAAGTATGAAACGTAATTGCATCACTGCATTTTCTCTCTATCTGTCCTTTTCCTTATATAGCACTTTCACTTCTTCTCCTTCTTGTCCTAGCTTCTTCTCTTTCTCCTCTCCTTCTTCGTTTTACTTCTTTTTCTTCTTTTTTCTTCTTCTTCTATGACTTCTTTGTCTTCCTCTAAATACTACTATTACTTCTACTCCTTCCCTCCCTTTTCAATCATCACTCATGTAATAATTATTCTTTTGATCGTATAAGAATAAATTATGTTAATACAAATCATTAAAAAGTGACCCTGATTAAAGTGGTCTGACTGATCTGTGTGTTATTATGTTTATAGGCCATACGAGTAGGTGAAGAGTAAGTTGGTTCCCCCTGCCCCAAAGAATTGTTAAATTGAAAATATTTGGGCAACCAAACAACAGACTAGGCGTTGTGGCGTGCGCCTGTAATCCAGTTAAAAATGGAAGTTGGGAACTGATTCAGCCGACGACGCAGGTTCGAAACTGAGTCACGTCTTTCGGATGGTGACGTTTAAAGGTCGATCCCCAGACGTAAATAATCATATAATAATTGATACACGTCTGTATAACCCCAATACACACACACACACACACGCACACACACCCGCACACACACACACACACAACCACCGCCTCATATTTATGCCCATGCCCCCACCCCCCCCCCCCCCCGCATTCACGGACAACGGATAGAAGCCCAATCGTCTTTTCTATCTTAAAATTTAACCTAGTAGCAGTCCATGCCATTCACCTCTCTCAATCCTTATGCCAGAACTCCTTATATTATATACTAAACACTTTTAAAACACTTCTACATTAATTGTCAAACGTTGTTGGGTATTACTTGAACCCTGTAACAGTTATTCTACGTAAAGTAGGTCTTG